>NC_090725.1:293570000-293637500 GCF_036898095.1 Palaemon carinicauda | reverse complement strand
TTCAATTCTAAATACAAAAAAAAAAAAAACTTGAATTCAAGAGGTATACAGTAAGTACAGAAGAATTCTCATTAACTTTTATCTTTCTTCGTGGCCAGGTGGTAAGTCACTGTTCATACAAGTTTCCTTGACCAGGGTTCGATTCCCGGCCGGTCAGGAGCTGTTGTCTTTGTGTGATTTCGCCTGGGGCTGTGATCCCGAGGCGTTAAGAGAATCCAAACATTAATGTATAAAAAATTTATGGCTTATTTGAATATGAAAAACACGACTAAATGTGCAAAATTTTTCATATGTATATATATATATATATATATATATATATATATATATATATATATATATATATATATATAATGTGTGTGTGTGTGTGTGTGTGTGTGTGAGTGAGTGTATGCGTGTGTGTTTGTTTGTATATGTAGGGTTTTCAACAAGTAGTATCGACAGAGAAATTGCTATTCAGAGAGCAGACGTGAGTAGTTCAGATATAGAAATATTACAATTATTCTTAAAATAGTGGCTAGAAAATTTTAAATAAGGGTTCCTTTTCATTTTGGATGAAATACTACATTTTGTGAGGCTACAGTGACGGGCAAAAGTCATCCTTTTAGAACTAAAAGTTCTCTGTCGTGTATCTAAGCTTTAGAGATAATCCCCTTTTCTCTCGCTAACTCAGTGAGGACTTTCCTTAAGCTTTTTCTATTAGATGTCTTTTTCTCTATGTTTTTAGATATTTGTTGATAATTCTGTTCCAGTTTTCGAGTCATAATCCAATGGGATGAAATACATATTTTCCAACACTTATTTCAGTGTTTTATGTAGACCATGTAATTGGTCAAAAAAGAAATATATAAATATATATATATATATATATATATATATATATAATTTTTTTTTGTGTGTGTGTGTGCTTCCAATCCGGCTCTACAGTTATTATGGTATTTTATCCATATTTTTTTGATCTTCTATTCTACTATCGTTTGAATACTGACCTTCCTGGATGTCAGAAACCTTCAGAATTTTTAAGTGACTTGCAGTGGTGTATTTTATTTTTCACTTAACAACGGTAAGAGTGAATTATCATAATCATCATCAGCCGTTACTAGTCCACTGCAGAACACAGGCCTTGTCTTTCCACCTGCGTTTGTTTATGGTATGTCTGTCAGCCCACACCCGCAAACTTCCTTAGTTCGTCAATCCATCGTCTTCTCTTCCTTCCCTTGCTTCTTTTGCAATATCTAGGGACCCATTCTGTTATTCTTAATGTTCATCTACTATCCGGCATTCTTATTATATGTCCTGCCTATGTCCATTTCTTTTTCTTACCAGTTGTTAGAATATCCTCTACTTTATTTTGCTCTTGTATCCATGTAGCTCTTTTTCTGTCTTTTAGTGTAATACCATTACCAAAAGGTATCCGGTTTGGTTACCTTTATTATACTCTAAATTACACACAATTTCCATTGATCACGCAAAAAATTATTCATGCATTCACTTCCATTCTAAAATAATATCTGTTAGGACAAACATTTTATGTAAACTAGTCGGAGTGAATTTATTGACACCGTGTTTAATTACTGTCATGAATCACTTACATAGATAAAAGACGGCTTCTCGTTTCCATTCAGATAAGTTTGCCTCATTTTCTATAATGAGGCTTTCACAATAGTAAGGGTTTATCGTATTTTGTTACAAAAGAAAAATAAAACTCAGGAAATCTCGTTTGAAAATTGACAATAATCAAACGTCGATAACTCTCATTTTTCAAGATATTTTAAATCTATTTCTGCATTTTAAAGCTCAGTCTATCTACTTTTCAACCTATATGACGTCATCCATAATATTATAAATCCTTATAGGGACTGCCTCTATTATAGATGAAAATATAATTTTTCAGATGGATCCACGGTCAATTAATTAGATTTCAGAGAAAAAAATGCTGTTGACGCAGTCGTCACATCCTCTGCTTTTAATAAGCTTCGTTGCTTCAAGTCCTGAGATGTTGTTTTGATATATATACATATTAAATGTTCTTGGCGTAAATTCAATATCCTCGCGCCCACCCAACACATTTTCTCATTCTCTTTTATATCAGAAATATAACTGTGATGCTTTAACGTTGGAGTATACAGTATTTAGTTTTTCTTGAATTGATAGAGAAACTCCTTGAATTGTTTGTGAGATGTCTTTTAATTACTTGTGGCCAGTAACACTTTTTTTTTTTTTGCTACACCAGGTTTTGATAAATTATATATAAAGGTTAAAGGTGTCTGATTTCAGTTCCAGTTCCATCAGAATAGATGCTCACCAGAACGTCAGCCGGGCAAGCCCTGCCCCCCACTGTGGTGCCTTACAACAGCAGTGGCCTCTCCAGTAAACAGCTTAAACTCATGATCCAGGGCGGGAATCGATATGCTGCCATGCGAATGCCAGACAAACACTTTACTACTGTACTAGCCTCTCTCTCTCTCTCTCTCTCTCTCTCTCTCTCTCTCTCTCTCTCTCTCTCTCTCTCTCTCTCAGATTACGAGTTACGAGATGAGGCAAAAGTCCTAGTTTCAAGGTTCGCACTCGGTTAACCAGGCGACCGTTAAATTTAAACCCCGTAAAGAGAATTTCAGTAAATAAATAAACTATTCCCACAAACTTTTTAATCAAATTCAAAGACCTAAAAGTTTAAAATTTATGGAGAATTTTTCATATTGATGTTCAGTAATTTTTTATTTTTTACACATATATATATGTATATATGCAGTACACACACACACACACACACACACACATATATATATATATATATATATATATATATATATATACTGTATATATATATATATATATATATATATATATATATATATATATATATATATATATATATATCAGCTGTGACTAGTTGACTGCAGGACAAAGGCCTCAGACATGTCCCTCCATTCTGTTTATGGTCTTTCTCAGCTAGTCTGTACTCCCAAATTTTCTTAGTTCATCAATCCATTATCTTTTATTCCTTCCCCTGCTTCTTTTGCAATCTCTAGGGACCCATTATGCTATTCTTAATGTCCATCTATTATCTATCATTCTTATTATATGTCCTGCCCATGTCCATTTCTTTCTCTTACATATTGTTAGAATATCCTCAACTTTAGTGTGCTTTCGTATCTATGTTGATCTTTATCTGTCTCTTAGTGTTATTCCGATCATTATTCTTTCCATAGCTCCTTGAGTTGTAACTAGATTATATTCTAATGCTTTAGTAAGGCTCCAAGTTTCAGATGCATAAGTTAATACTGGTAGGACCATCTGGTTAAATACTTTTCTTTTTAGAAAAAGTGACATTTTACTTTTGATAATCTCATTTTGTGTACCAAAAACTCTCTAGCTCATGTTTATCCTTTTTATTTCGGTGTCACGTCCTGGGGAAACACTTATTGTCTGTCCTAAGTATGTATATTCATTAACAATCTTTAGTGGTTCGTCTGTAATCCATATTTGTATCTGCATTTTCATTAAACATTATCTTAGCTTTACTCATAATCATTTTCAGTCCTACATTTCAGCTTTCTCTATTCAAATCTTATATTATCTTTTACAATTCCTCCCATTATTCACTAAATAGAACAGGTTTTTAAGATAATCATGATTTACACTTTATAATAAAATTCATAATTTTTTTAACACTTCTTATTTTATAATTTGTATAAAATGTACACTGCAGTACAATGTTTTCTGAATAATGTACATAGTCAATAATAGAATAGCTGTACATTCATTGTATTCCTGGAACACGTGGAAAAAATATAGTACTTTGGGCATCCAATCACCCATTCACGAATGGAATTACAATGAATCGCTAAGAAGGCAAATGAGATTCAATGAATAACTAAACAGGCGACATAAGATATACTCTCTCTCTCTCTCTCTCTCTCTCTCTCTCTCTCTCTCTCTCTCTCTCTCTCTCTCTCTCTCTCTCTCTCTCTCAAAGCCAATAGTGGAAGATTCAGTGTTTTCTAATAAGATTAATAAGAATTGATGGGATCTCAAAATAAGCTGCCCATTGCAGTTCTACATTAACTGGCAAATCATACAGGTACTTCCCCGGCATTTATTTTAGAGTTAAATATTTCTTAGACAAATATTCCAATATTGAACATTGAAACGTTTTACCACTAATATGAATTGCTTGATTAAACGTTTGCCTTTGATATTCTAAAAAGATGTTTTAAAGTTAGTGGGTTCTTTGTATCTCCTTTTATTCGTTAAAACGTTTAAGGAATTAATGTTAGTCTGCTTTTTGTTGTTTCTTTTGTCGATGGTGTTATTTTTTTCATTATTTTATTATTGGTGGGTTGTTATAATTATTATTGATAGTATCTAAAGTGCGAACCATCCTCACAATTGCTCTTAAAAAACGCTCGAATTGAGAGTAACTAAGATTTTTTCCATGTAACATACGTTATAGTATAAGCTACTTTTTTCATATCGGCCATATTGTCTTTTGCATCTATAGCCCGGGATATGATTTTCTAATTTCGGTTCAAAAGGTCTCTCTCTTTGAGGCCGAGTAATTGGATTTCTCTTTTACAGCTCCCGAGGCATCAAAATTCTCTCTTTTTCTAAGGTGAATGGAGATATGGCCTTGGATGTGGGAACGAATGACACGTATTTTTATCATATTTTTTTTCTTAAAAGCTTTTAATTGTGTATACAGATGCAAAAGGTACACACGCATATAACCATACTCTAATACACATGCGGGCATATATTAATATATATATATATATATATATATATATATATATATATATATATATATACATATATATATACACATATATATACATATATATATATATATATATATATATATATATATATATATATATATATATATATATATATACAGTGCTAGGCGGTATATCTTAGCAATCCATGTTTGCCAACGGTTATATAAGCGGATGAGTAACCTGGTGGAGTAACGAGAACTTTGGGTGTGGAGGAAATTCCCCCCCTAAATCTCGATGAAGTCATTGTCAGCAAGTTGACGGACTGTGTTTAAGGCGATAGACAAACTGTCTCTTCGGCTTTTACTCCTGATGCCTGGTGGTTGATCTTACTTGAATTAGTAAGTACCGACAGGGGTCACTTGCTTTAGTTAGATCGGCACTGTGCATCAAAAGGAATTGGCTACCCTTTAATGAATCTAGCCAATGAATCCTCTACGGATTTGGTCAGTCTATGGAAAAAGAAAATGAGAGAATGGCCCCCAGTCCCGGGCGTAGTGGGGGCTAAGAATTTTCCGTTTTATAAATACTAAAGAAAAGTTGGTAATTGGAATGTTAGAACTATAAATCAGATTGGGAAGTTACAGCAAGTGGAGAGTGAATTTATGAAGGATAGTTTGGATATCTTGGCCCTAAGTGAAACACGTTGAAAAGGGATTAGTAAAGAGCCCTTAGACCAAGGCAATATATATATATATATATATATATATATATATATATATATGTATATATATATATATATATATATATATATATATATATGTGTGTGTGTGTGTGTGTGTGTGTGTGTGTGTATTCAGGAAGGACAGATGGCATTGGAAGAGAAGGGGTAGGAATGTTGACGACACCAAGAGCAGAAAAGGCATTGAAGGAGTGGAAAGCTGTGAATAGTAGACTGTCACTTGCAAAGTTTAAATCATAGCAGTGCAATATGAGTATTATAGTTTGTTGTTCACCAACAAATGATTTCCCTGTATAAAGTAAAGATGAATACAATGAAGGAATTGTTAATGCATATATGTACTTGTATCAATTTGTTTGACTTTTTGTGACCTTCTTGTACGGAAACTGTCGTTATAAAAGCTCCCTGTTTGTGGACATAAAGTCAGTTGCATTCACTCCGCTTATCAGTAATAACCTATCTGGTGTCTCCGCACAATATGAACACTGATACGCATTTATTTACAGTATACACACACACACATACATTCATATATATATATATATATATATATATATATATATATATATATATATATATATATGTGTGTGTGTGTGTGTGTGTTGTGTGTGTATTTGTGTGTCTGAATCAAATGGACAAATAGGGATAGTGCCATGCTATAAACTATGAAAAATACCCATTGGTAATAAGCAAAAAACAGTATTCATGTTTAAAATCTCTTGTCATTCCTGACTAATTTTATTTTTCATGAATTTCTTTTTCTTTTCTTTGTAAAACAAAGAAAAATCACCAACTTTTAGAGGAGGGATATTCGAATACTCTATAGTTTTGAACTATTATTGCTGTTAATACATGTAGTTGTTTACTTTGTTATTTCTTTGTAATTGTATTGCTTTTAGTTACGTAATTAAAGTAATTGTTGTATTTGAAAGGTTTTCAAATCTTAGAACAAACCTCAAAAATTGTACATTTAAAGTGATTAGGGGATTATTCAGAAATTATTGGTGAACATTTCTTATTTTCAACATTAATTTTTATAATGTACTGGATTATATAAATGTCATCTAAAATCTTTGTAGGAAAGTAGTATTGAATATTTTCATATAGCTAGAAGACGCTTTCATTTGTATTTTCATTAGATAATTCTTGTTTTATCTGATTTTAACTTTCCTCAGTAAATTTACTTCAAGAAATGTATTAGATAGGCTTGTCTCTAGTGAAGGCCTAATAAGGGAGACTTATCTGTCTCTTTCCTTATCTGTATGAATGTATACATAAAGGAAACTCGAGCAATACCAGACATGCTGTAATAAAGGCATTTTTATATTATAATGTCAGATATGCCATTACTTATTCTTGTTTAATGATACACAAGAAAAGAAGCGGAAATGGTTGATGTTTGTAAGTTGTCAGTAATTATAGAATTAGTAATTATTATTATATTGAATTTAATGACCTTAAAAGATTTCATCCTCTTCTCGTGAACTTTACTCTTTCATAAAAAAAGTGAAGGGAAAAATATAGATATCTTTATCGCTTTATTTAGGCAGCTATTCAAACTGACCATACACATTCATTGTCTACTTTATTTTTAATTGTTTACGTGCATATACTAACGAATCTGCTCTTCGCAAACCCATCACCTTTTCCTCTTTAACGGTCTTCAGAATTGCAATATCAATCTCGCTTAATCTCGTGTGGAGCGATTGATATAAATCTGGATCAGTGACTCGGAATTGGGTACGCGAAGCTTGGTTATTTTTAAGACCATAAAACCTGTTTTTTATTCTTCTATTTTGTTTATTTGTCCCATGTAATGTGTGTGTGTGTATATATATATATATATATATATATATATATATATATATATATAAATGTATATATATAATATATATATATATATATATATATATATATGTATGTATGTATGTATATATATGATATATATGTATGTGTATATATACAGTAAATATATATATATATATATATGTGTGTGTGTGTGTATATACACATATATATGTATATATACAGTATACATATATATATATATATATATATATATATATATATATATATATGTATATATATGTGTGTATATATACGTATATATATATGTATATATGTGTGTATATATACGTATATATATGTATATATATATATATATATATATATATTATTGAGTTGCATTAAATCAATATTAGGACTATAATGCACAGTCATGTGTTCACCAAATCTTTCCTAAGTGTACATGCTGTAGTGCAGCATGTGCATCACCTCTGAGTAACAGCAGATATTTGGGACACATATACCCTTACAAGTATAAAGTTGTCCACATATCCAGGGAGTCTTTTCTCATTTTGTTCTTCATAAAGCTTTCTCAAAACTTCTCCATTTTAACACCCATCTGTGCATAAATGTAAACATATGTACAAGAAAACACCCATCTCACGACTCATTTAATCTCTGTGTACGGTTGAAATGCTATGATTGTTCTGCTGGTATTATTTGGTCACTGGCCTCGGCAGGTATCAGGGTTCGTGTCACTTCCACTCTCCTATCTCCGTTGAACACTTCATGGTTAATTACCTCAAAGATGATGTTTGGTAGTTGGAGACTTGAGAGGCTACCAATCTGAGCCTTCAATATTAACTTTCAGTATGAGTAATTATTTGCCTTCCATATTATCTGAGATGATGATGATGATAATCTGAATCATTTTGTGTGGCCCGTTTTGGTTGTAGATGCCTGTCTTAGTCTCTGAGCCACGAAAGCTATTTCTTTCAAATTGATTTCTAATAAAGTGCTTCTATAAGAGCTAAGCTAGCTTTATTCAGTAGCGTAACCTTTGGCTTTTACACTTTGTTGCATCATTTTACAGTGGTGAACGGGGAAATCGTTTTAGCTGTTGCAGACCTGTAACTGGAAAAACATCATCCCCTTCAATGTGCACTTGCTCGCGTAAATTTACATGTAAATATAGTAATCCAAAGGAAAGATTTAAATATTGAATATACGGTGAAGAGCATATAAGGCTGAGATTTTGGAATATTTTACATCGTGTATGGAAATTTATTAGGAATTGGGGATGGAGAGAATAATTTACCGTATTCTTGTGATATAAAGATTCCAGAAAACCTCAAATCAATCAATCAATCAATCTTGTAATATGTATATACTGTCTCCTTCATGCATGTTTGTTTAATGTTGACAACATTAAAACCAAATATCGGGTAATGGAAATTTTCTTGATCTTAAGAATGCATTTGTCTATATTTATGTACGTATACATGTAGATACGTATAGGTGTGTGTACTTTTTTAATAATGCAGTGGAGAACAAAGGTAGGATGAGAAAAAATTGTAGTGAGAATTATTTTTTATTATAGTTATTATTGTTGTTGTTGTTGCTGTTGTTTTGGATGATGTTATCGACAAAAATAAACCTGGCGTATTTCATGCTTTTTTCGTCTCATGAACTTTGATTAGACTCGAGGGAAAGTTAAAATAAACTAATTATCTTGACTTTTAACTTATCCAACAATTTGCTCTGCCCATGTGGTAAACATGACTTCTTTGCTGAAAGGAATCTCCTTCTAATTTGGCTAGAGAGAGAGAGAGAGAGAGAGAGAGAGAGAGAGAGAGAGAGAGAGAGAGAGAGAGAGAGAGAGAGAGAGAGAGAGAGAGAGAGAGAGAACTTAAAATACTCATCGTTTCACCTGTTGCTACTGTTTTATTAATAGGAATGATTAATCAATTTCAAACTAAATTTATCCCAATTCAATAAATGTAAATATAGCGAAAATTTATGGATAGAAACGGACAATATGAAGATGATGTCAAATAACCAAGACGTTTCGAACGGTCGTCCATAAGTTGTCATTGATACAAGGTTTTCTTGTGATTCTTACTTACTGATCGGTTGTTATGTTTTTTTTTTTAATTTATTAACATATAGGAAAAAAACTTTTAGAACAATTTTTGTTATTGTGTGGACACCTCAGAGGTTAGAAGACAAGTTTTCCCACCTGTGCCAGATGGTATTTACTACATAACTGTAAATTTGAGCAGGCTGATAAAATCAGGATCTATATTATTCATAACTGAAGGTTTCATTCTAAATCCTGATTTATTTTTGGAAGACGTATATAAGGTAACTGTAGGCTATCACTGTCTCCTAGTATTTGATTTAAAGGTTTTAGTGTTATTTTTTTAATTTGCATTTTGCCAAGTACAGAGGTTCTTACCCGAAACTGGGTGATCAAGAGAGGGATGTTCAGGAGCATGACTTTTCATACCCTCGGGATGTCTAAATGGCTTAATTATTTAAAGAAGAAAAAAAAAGAAAAAAAAAAGCTTGAAATTTTAGTTACCACGTTGGATTTTGAAGCAAATCAGGGCGTTGAATAGTTCAGTGCCAATTTTTCTAATATAAATTTTATAAATGAAAAAGCTAGTATGAATGGCATTCTGTTGTTTTACTCTATACCGGGTAAAATATTCAATTAATTATATGAAAGGGTGAATAAGGGGACCTAACTAAGGAAACGACATTTCCCTCTACCTAAATTTATGACATGAAATGTTTCAAGGAAATGAGAGTAGGGGAGAGAATTGGGATAGACTACACAACAGGAAAAAAAAAAAACCAGTTCAGCAAACCATTTAATCTTGATTGCCGATCTCACTTGAGTGAGGGCAGTAGTGGTCTGTCAGGAACTTACAATAATTATCTTTATGAAACATTTTATTATTTTTGCACTTTTTATTTATCCATCGGATGTCATCACTAGTCTATGTCTTCATTTACAAGTTATTATTATTATTATTATTGTTGTCGTTGTTGTTGTTGTTATTATTATTATTATTATTATTATTATTATTATTAGCTAAGCTACAACCCTAGTTGGAAAAGCAGGATGTTATAAGCCCAAGGGCTCCAACGGGGAAAAATGGCCCAGTGAGGAAAGGAAATAAGGAAATAAATAAACTAAAGTATATGAAAAGCAATAAAAATAAGATATTTTGAGAACAGTAACAACATTGAAACAATAAAATATTTTAAGAACAGTAGCCACATTTAAACAGATTTTTTTATATATAAACTATGAAAAGAGGCTTATGTCAGCCTTTTATTATTATTATTATTATTATTATTATTATTATTTTTATTATTATTATGACTAGTTAAGCTACAACCTTAGTTGGAAAAGCAGTATGCTATAAGCCCAAGGGCTCCAATAAGGAAGAATAGCCCAGTGAGGAAAGTAAATAAGGAAATGATTAAACTATAAGAGAAGTAATGAACAATTAATATAAAATATTTTAAGAACATTACAGACATTAAAATTAGTCTTTCATATAAAAACTATAAAGCTTCACAAAAACAGGAGGAAGAGAAATAAAATAGAATAGTGTACCCGAGTGTATCCTCAAGCAAGAGAACTCTACCTCAAGACAGTGGAAGAGGCTATGGCACTACCTAAGAAAAGATAACAATTGTTTGATTTTGCAGTGTCCTTATCATAGAAGAGCTGTTTACCATAGCTAAAGAGTCTCTTCTACCTTTACCAAGATGAAAGTAGTCACTGAACAATTACATTGCAGCAGTTAACCCCTTGAGCGAAGATTTATTTGATAATCTCAGTGGTGTCAGATGTATGAGGTGATAGGTGAGTGTGAAAAGAAAGGCTAGACTATTCCGTGTATATGTAGGAAAAGGAAAAATGAGCCGTCACGAGAGAGAGAGAGAGAGAGAGAGAGAGAGAGAGAGAGAGAGAGAGAGAGAGAGAGAGAGAGAGAGAGAGAGAGAGAGAGAGAAGAGAGATCCAATGTAGTATGTCTGGCCAATCAAAGGACCCAATAACTCTAATGGCAGTATCTCAACGGGTGGCTGGTGCCCTGGCCAACCTACTACCCAATGAATTGGTGAGAAATCCTAAAAAGGAGGACTCCAGAAATTCTGACGTTTTTTCTCCTTGCTCTGAACATTCCCTCCCAACTTTTCTTCAACTATTTCTCTGGGTACGTTTCATCTGAAGTAAAATCGGCAGAGGAAGTTCGAGAATGCATCGCGAACTGCAAGTTTTATAAGGATAATATTCAATCCATGATTTCAATGCCCTCGATCTGCATGTTTATAAAAATGTCCTGCCTTCTTGGAATATATTATGATCGCTCAAAAAACAAGAAATGTATCCTTAAAAAAAATATAACAACAAAAGAACGAAAGGGAAATCGAACATCTTTATTTCATTGGAAGTTCAAGGATGGAAAATTGTAATTGACAAGTATTTGTGAATATATAGATTTGATAATTATTTCTTGAAATAAAAAAGTAAACACAACTGCAACAGCAGAAACACTATTTAAGAACACGCATGCCTAAACTAGTCACAGGTTAGAATCCCTTCTAATCACTAAAAATAACTATTCAAAATCGAAATCTTATTTTAATAATTAGCCTCAGCAATTTTGATGTTTAAAATACTACTATATGTATATAGAATAGTAAAATTGTTTGAATTCACATACCAGATTCGCAAGATGAGGGGAGGTCACGAATACTGAAGGCCATTGACCAATCCAATATACTACCAGTTTTACGTTAAATGACAAAAGGGCCGTCAGTGCACCTCATTACTTGGGACTTTTGCAGCTTTCCTTTGGCCCCAAACTGCATTTGCTTTATATCCTTCTCCTTGACCTCCGCTCTCGCTTCCTTTCTTCACTCTTGCTTTCCAGATTCTTAGCTTTTATTATTATTATTATTATTATTATTATTATTATTATTATGACTTGCTAAGCTACAACCCTAGTTGGAAAAGCATGATGCTATAACCCCAGGGGTTCCAACAGGAAAATAGCCCAGTGAGGAAAGGAAAAAAGGAAAATGAAATATTTTAAGAAGAGTAAAATTAAAATAAATATCTCGTATATAAACTGTAAAAGCTGATTGGAGATATTGAAGTAAACAGAAACTTCTAAGATCTGGTAAGAGAGTTTGAAAGTGTCTGCAAGAGCAGAAAGTTAAGGAGTGAGTATATATATATATGTGTATATATATATATATATATATATATGTATATATGTATATATATTATATATATATATATATATATGTGTGTGTGTATGTATGTATATATGTATATACATATATATATATATATACATATATATATACACACATATATATATATATATATATATATATATATATATATATATATATATATATATATATATAAATTGCAAACCACTATGACGGCAACCACTCGGGAATCAAAAATCTCCTACAAATTGCCCAAACTAGCGTAATGTAGTTAGGAAAGACAGATAGGGTGGAAAGGGTTGTATCTTGTGTGCGCATATCTATCTAAATATTTAGCCTTCATTTTTGACGGTTCACATACACTTGCATTGAAGATGAAGCAATGAATATTAGTGGAGTAAGTGAGTAATTTATGTAAGAATCTTTGAGTCAATAAAGTGCATAATGGCAAGTTGAAAGAAAAGGTGAGTCACTCACCGAATAGGAAGAAGAAAGGCAACAGGATGTGTGCAAAAGGATTATTATGGGACTTGAGTTGTACATGGATGTAAGGTGTTTATGACAGCCTTTATAGAGATTGTTGAACTTACTCAACTATATGGGAGTGAAGTATGAATACTGAATAGGAGTAAAAGTAAGAATGTCTAAATTGTTGAAATAAACTTGTGTTGTAGTATACATGATGTAGGAAAGATTGATAGATATGCAAAAGGGGCAGTAACCCATAAAAAATGCTAAAATGGTTAGTATAAGAGAAACGATGGATCATAGTGATTTGATGTGGTTCAGCCATGTGGAAAGAATGAATGATAATAGGTTAGCAGGGAGAGAGTACAGTAGGCGAGGAAAACCTCCAAAACGGGAGGATATATATCGTGGAAAACATATTGGAAAAAGTACAAGATATGATGAATAATGCAATGTGTGTAAGGGGCCCAAAAATGTTTCAAGGATGTTTTTGTTTGATGGTATTCTGTATATATATATATATATATATATATATATATATATATATATATATATATATATATATATATATATATATGTGTGTGTGTGTGTGTGTGTGTACACGTATGCGTGTGTGGTTCGCATATTACATATACATACAGAATATATATATATATATATATATATATATATATATATATATATATATATATATATATATATATATATATATATATATATATATATATATTATATATATACACACACACCATCTTTAAGGTTGGTGGAATATGTTTTGCCTTTCCTATGAAACGTTGTTAAAAACAGTCGACGAGTTGTTTAGGAAAAAAACCTTCTACCATTGTCATAGAATGTATCGGAATTGTTCAAACGTACCATAACATTCGCAGTTGCTAAATCTTCTCCTAATGATCACAAAAGAAGGAGAACAAATGGCTATTCATTCAAACTCACCAGCTATCTACAACATTAGAGGTTTTATCTGGAATTGAGACACACTTAATCTGTGTTCGTCTATCGGGGAGGGGGTTGGGGTGTGCAACGACATAGCAATGATCATCTGTGGCCCTTTGATGGCCTTGTAGGTATTCGAACGTCGATGAGATATACAGTACAGAGGATGGAGAGGCATCAGCGGATGGTTTCTGGTCCAGTAATTTGGTCCCTGCTACTAGTCTAGGCGAATTATTAATTTTGAATCTGTTATACACTTTGATATATATAATATATATATATATATATATATATATATATATATATATATATATATATATATATATATACTGTACTATGAGTGTGTTTATAATATAGTATTATATACACATCCATATTTAATATACATATATATATATATATATATATATATATAGAGAGAGAGAGAGAGAGAGAGAGAGAGAGAGAGAGAGAGAGAGAGAGAGAGAGAGAGAGAGAGAGAGAGAGAGAGAGAGAGAGAGAAAGCTATATTTATAATACAATATATACACATCTATATGCAATATATATATATATATATATATATATATATATATATATATATATATATGTGTGTGTGTGTGTGTGTGTGTGTATAGTGAGCGTGTTGTGATCATATAAATACAGTATATTCATATGTCATGGTAAGATATATCATGCATCATCAAGTAATTCACCTCACCATTATTCCTCATTTTGAGTCCCTCGAGATTGGAAGCCAATATCAGTAACATGCTCTGGTGCTTCTTGGTTGATTACATCTTGAGGAACTGGACGATACCTTCCCTAAAGGCACATATATACTTGCATTCCTTGCTGTAGTTTTTTCATGGAATTTCTCTCTCTCTCTCTCTCTCTCTCTCTCTCTCTCTCTCTCTCTCTCTCTCTCTCTCTCTCTCTCTCTCTCTCTCTCTCAGGTACACACTCAAACTAATTAACCAACTCATAAAAGCAGTCCCTTTGTGATTTATCTGTTTAAACTGTTTTACCACATGGATTACCTTGCAAGAGTGATTTAATGTAAGCTTAATCTCATAGTAATACTTTCATCCAAGCTTCTCCTTCGAACATGGATGTCTGTTTCTGGATGCCTATTGGAAACGCTGCTGTGCATTATTTTCAAAGTTGCTTAGATATATAACCCATTTTAAATTAACTCAGTCGCTTAATCATTTTTAAGGTTTTATTAACAAAATCATTAAAATTTACATAAGCTACGAGAACACCATGTATGATTTGCATGAATAATGTGACATTAACTTTCCTTTTAGTCTTGCACAGAAATTTACTGAAGTTATGGCTGTCCTTAGTTTCAAATTAATTGATTGATTACATAACACTTATTAGGAATCTGGTTTATCTCCTTCGTAGTTAGGCTCCACAGTTTACTATTTTCCTTTTTCCCTCTGCGCAAGGCAGTGATTCGTGTATTAAAAGTATACATCAGCAGAAAAAAAAAGATAAATAAACATTCAAGGTGAGCCAGGGCTTGTCTGAAATTTTTCAGAGAAGACCTGGTATACATAGTGTTGTGTGACACATTCAGGTTGCAAGCTTCCATGCCAATGCAGCAGAGGCATTCGGTGCAGACTTTAAATGTTTCGTGGAATATGATTCATGCACACCACAGGAAGCGTTCACTTGTGACGAGACCGGTCTGTTTTGGAAGAAGATGCCTGGAAGGCCTTCATTACAACAGAATAAAAGGTAATTACTAGTCATAAGCCCGTAAAAACACCATCTAACTTAGGCCTGAATGTGATCCTGACCACAATTTTGAGGGATTTAAACCAATCCAGAGAAAGTTGATGACGAAATTGTGCCCTTGGCCAAGACAGTGCGATTAGAGGTGGACAAGGAAGACGCCAATAATCTTGTTGAGGAACATAACGAGCAGCTAACAGCCAAGGAGCTGGTACGTTGCATAAGAATCACCAACAAGAAGTTGAGAGATTTTATCTGAGGAGGAGGAGGGACAGAGGAAAAAATCTCTCACTAAGTAAAACAAGGGAGGTGCTGAAAAGTGGGAAACCCTGCAACATTTTTTAGAAACACATTACCCATATAAGGCTTTGGCAAGGCAAGCAGCCATTCTATGGACTGACAATGCAATATCGCATTTTCATAAATTTTTTAATAGGAAAAAATCTTTTTGAAAGTTGGACGTAAAAG
The DNA here is from genome assembly GCF_036898095.1 of Palaemon carinicauda. Taxonomy (NCBI): domain Eukaryota; kingdom Metazoa; phylum Arthropoda; class Malacostraca; order Decapoda; family Palaemonidae; genus Palaemon; species Palaemon carinicauda. The sequence continues at coordinate 293,621,381 of NC_090725.1, read as the reverse complement.
CATAAAAAAATTATGACCAAGTATCTAGAAAGCCTAAATTAAGGGATTCAGTTAAGCCAGAGTCACATATGCGATCTAAGCATGCGATCGCCATAACAGACAAGTTTGTCAATAGTGGCCCTCAATCGCTTGGCTTGGGTGTTTAAAAAAAATGACGTCAGTTGCCATAGTGTTATATGACATCACTGTCAGAATCGTTATGAGGTGACGTACGTATGCAACCATATAGCACCTTCTAGGCGATGATTAGCCCACACTCACATGTTGCGGTTTCAACGTGACGGCATAGGTTGCAAACGTACAGTATAGTTACTAATGGCGACCAAGTAGCCCTGTAATTCCATCATGTATCAACTTATTATCAACTGTCAGAATATCATCATACTCTGTTGCAAACTATATATATATATATATATCGGCCTTCTGTAAAGTGGACTTAATTAAATTGTTGGACTTTCTTTAATTATCTTGTCAAAATATTAAAAAAAGGAAAAAGATTAAAAGAATTTTCTACTATATGGGGAAAAGGTAAAATGAGAGGTGCCGTTACAAAGACGGAGCCATATTCCTCAAGTTGAGACCGCTCAGCTGATTGTTGTCATGACAAGTTGAGATTTGTAATGGTAACGAGAAGTATTCGGGTGAACTCTTTTTACGTCATTTTAGGAGGGCGGCTGTTGAAGGTAAAATAGAATAACACCAGTTCATAATTTTTGTCTGATTAATGAAAATGTATATTTAAAAGGTGGGCTAATTTGGTATTACCATTTGCAATTATATGTACTGTTAAACTAAAGTACTGTATAATTAACTTGATACATAGATATTTTACAAGCTACAAATGTCGGTAGGCCTATGCCTACCCTGAAAGACTTTATCCTGGGCCCCAAAAGAAGGCAAATTGGATGCTGTAGTAATAGTCCTGTAGTGTAAATATTTACCATCTCTACGCTAGTGAGTATTGAAATGTGTCCATACTAAATGAAGTTCATGAAGGCAACCTGAACCCACCTAAGATAAACTGTCATTGGATGCCATGTCGGGGTGTATGTATGATAGCGGCCACCTATATGTATGATTACGGCTAACTTAGAATATGGCAGTGGAAGGGGAGTCGCAGGTGGGCGATGCCACCCCCCCCCCCCATTGGGAAAGTAGGTAAGGACATGGCTTGTAGGGTAGGTTAGGGGGAAAAAAATTTAGGTTATTTGAGGTCCATTTTTAATCCAAATGGGAGGAACTGGCCGCTAATATACAAAGGCTCCGCCATGTCTTTATGCATCACACATTGAAAAATCTTTGAGTGCAAATGGCATGAGGTTTCAACATTGAATTATAACAAAGACTTGTATATGCATTACAGTAACAGTATTTTATATTTAAATAACAATCATATATAGGTTAATCTGGATGTGTGTGCGTCTATGTCAAAGTACCTGGAGGTTTTGTAAAAAAAAAATGTACTGTAGATTTGAACGTTGTGGCAGCATAATTTGATATTTTCAGTTCTTCTAATCGTTAGAGAGCAACAAAGCTAAGTCTAAGCTACGCTTCCCTATTACTTTAATAAAGCCAGTATCAATTGTTTTGATAGGACCCAGATTGATGAAGTCCCTGTTAGGTCTACCCTAAGTTAAGTTCACAAAGTTGATCAGACTTGGCAAACTAATTGCCATTTGTTGGCTAAGATAAGGCAATTTGGTAAACAAGTCAAACTATATCTGGCATATTAATTCATTGAGCAAATTTATAATACTTTGATTTCTAGCCAAATATGTGAACCATATAATTTTCCTACTCACTATCTTGAGTTTTATGCATGTTATTATGCCTCAGTCCCCATTAAACATATAGAGGAAAAAAGCCAAACTAACCAGCACTCGTCCATTTATTATAGCAAATTCCAGTTTCAATAGTAATTATAGTATCATATATTAACCATTCATTGTATAGCTAGCTTTAAGTAGAAAATAAGAAACAAGGTTTGTCATGGGTCTCAAACTAGTCCACCTTAAATTCCTGCACTCCATCAATATTATGAGTTATCTGGTTATAGCCCTCTGTTAATTAATCCAGTTGTCTTTTCCATTTTTAGATGTTGAGTTGGTCTGGTTTTTCTTGATAGTAGAAAGAAAATATTTGGAGATTTTCGAACTTCTAAGGTCTAAGTACATCTTAGTGAAAATTAGTCTCAGTAATGAAGTTAATGTTAGCCCATACATAAATTAGCCCATTTTGAACCCTAATGTAGAGTTAAAAGAGGTAATTATATATTAAAACTAGTATTGGAGGATAATAAGTTCAAAGTACTGTCTTGGTTATAATCAGAACAGTAATTCAAAAAAGGATAAGCATAGGCACTTAGGAAAGCACTTTTAGGATTTTTGTATTTATTACAACAAATCGTTGTTGAATTATTAACAGTAAATCTGCAAGTATTTACTGAAAAATTTTAAGTGAATACGATTCTGGTCGAATCTGCCATTAAATCATTAGTATAAACTGTTAAAAAGTCAGAAAATTGTTGACATTGATAAAAGCTAAAGAACTTATTTATAGTCAGAGGACGAAAGTGGTCAAGGTGGTGCTTATACTTGCTTTTTAACTTGCTCTGTATGATAGTTTACAACAGAGAAATAACATGATAAGAATTGATTAGTAACTTTACTGATTTGTAACTTTACATAATAAAGACCAGAGGATGAGGCTTTCTTAACCCTTTTACCCCCAAAGGATGTACTGGTACGTTTAAAAAAACTCATCCCTTTACCCCCATGGACGTACCGGTATGTTCTTGCAAAAAAATGCTTTTTCAATATTAAACTTACCCGATGATCATATAGCTGTCAGCTCTGCTGCCCGACAGAAAAAACCTACGGGCGGAATACGCCAGCGATCGCTATACAGGTGGGGGTGTACATCAACAGCGCCATCTGTCGAGTAGGTACTCAAGTACTCTATGTCAACACAGAACCAATTTTCTCTCTGTCGTGCCACCGGCAAGACCTACTGAATACGCTCTTGTTTTCTGGATTGAATTTCACGTTATTTGGTGAAGTATTCATCTCTGGTTATTAGCTATCGCTGTGCAGAAGTTATCTTCAATACTTCCTTGCATTCTTTTTTGGATTTGGATTATTTGTTGACGACTTGGATAGATTTTGAATTCCCCCCTTTGACTAATTCAAGATGTCTGACCCTTCTCAAGTCCCCAAGTACAGGAAATGTAGCGCTAGGGACTGTTCAAGGCGTCTTCCGAAGGCCTCTATCGATCCGCACACCGTTTGTTCCAATTGTAGGGGTAAAGCCTGTCAATTGGAAGATCGATGTGAGGAATGCGCTGGGCTTTCGGAATTCGGGTTTCAAGAATTCCTGAAATATGCACGTAGGCTAGAGAAGGATAGGCTCAGGAGGAGTTCGTCTCGCTCTATTGATTTTTCCTCTCCCCATGCCCCTCAACCTATTCCTTCCCCTGTAGTGGTTGCACCCGACCCCCCTGCTAGCTCTCATCAACCTTCAATGGCGGATATGATGCGTGCCATTCAGGCTCTAGGTGAGAGAGTCGAGTCATTGGCTAATGACCGCAATCAACTCATGGCTGATGTCAGAGAGTTGAAAGGTAAAAGTGCAGTGGGAAGTGAAGTGAGTGTCAGTGCAGTGAAAAGTGTCAGTGTTACGCATGAGGGTGCGTCTGTTCGTGCCTGTCGTCCTCCCAGTCCGGGACCTCTTGCAAGCTCCCAAGCCCAGGGGAGAAGCAATGTCGTACGACCAAAGGGTTCGACAGGCTTTAATCAGCGTACAGACGTACCCTCCGTGGTTTCGGACGTATCTTACCGAGATCGTCCCACCCACAAGAAGACGAGTGAGCCCATTTTGTCCTCGTCTGCGGAAGAGGTTTCTAGACAGAAACGATGGACCAAGGTCTCACGGCCTCTTAAGCGTAAGGTCCCTTCCGAGCTAGTCCAACGGCCCAGGTGTAGCCACTGGGTCAGTTCGGACTCGCTGCAGTCCTCCGACGACTGCACACCTCCCAAGAGAGGCAAAGTGGTACCGCAACAGGCAGTAACTCCGTCTGTTGCCGCACCCGCTGTTTTAGACCCTCAGTCTCAACGGACAGTAGCTCCGTCTGTTGCCGCTTTTGTAGACCCTAAGTGGTCTTTACTGCAGTCTATGCAGACTCAGTTAGCTGCGGTTATGCAGGAGTTTCGTGCGGAGAAGGTTTACACTGCTCCCGTTAGCCTACAACCTGCCACGGTTGTGCGCCCAGCTCACGCTGAGGCTGCCTGCTCCCACACTCCGGCTGCGGAGAAGGTTGACGCTGCACCCGTTAACCTACAACCTGCCACGGTTGTGCGCCCAGCAGACGCTGAGGCTGCCTGCTCCCACACTCCGGCTGTGAGAGCTCCTCCACCCATGCGCAGTCGACCCTGCCAGACGCATGCTGACTCCCACAGACGCACGGAGCACTCCGTTGCCGTGCGTGAGCTACCACAACAACAGGAGGGTGGAGTTAGGCTGCCGTGTTTTGACGCGGTGCGTCAGCCTCCGCAACCCACGGTGGTCTCCGCTATCCTTCCACAGTCGGGTGTAGACTCTTTGCGCACCCACTCAGCTTTGGTTGTTGCCAGTTCTCAGACTGACCAACAGTGGCATGATGTTGGGTCCAGTGCAGCCACGCATGCACCCGTGCTGCCGGACTCAGCTGTCCAGCCCACTCCGTTGCCTCTTCCTCCTCAACATTCAGACGATGGTATCTCTGATGATGACGAAGCTGCACATCTTGACGACCAACACTCCGACATCGAAGAACCCAAGACCACGCCTCCCTCCTTAGACTTTAGGAAAGTGCTTGCGCTCTTTAAGGATTTATATCCAGACCAGTTTGTGTCTGCAGCACCACGCTCACCTCCCTCTGAGTTCGCTTTAGGCATGCAGTCAGCAGCTCCTGCCTTTACGAAGCTCGTACTCGCTCGCTCGTCCAAGAGAGCCTTAAGGGTACTGGGGGAGTGGTTGCAGTCCAAGAAGCAATTGGGAAAGACATCCTTCATGTTTCCCCCGGTCAAGCTTGCTTCCAGATCTAGCGTCTGGTATGCCACGGGAGAAGTTCTCGGCTTGGGAGTTCCTGCCTCTGCCCAGGGCGACTTCTCAAGTCTGGTAGACTCTCCCCGCAGGCTGGCTATGAGACGCTCCAAGATTTGCTGGACCCCTTCGGACATGGACCATCTTATGAAGGGAGTTTTCCGCGCTTTCGAGGTCTTTAACTTCCTGGACTGGTGTTTGGGAGCATTGAGCAGGAAGACCTCCCCTTCTGATAAGGAGACTTCCATGCTCATCATGTCCTGCATGGACAAAGCCATTAGGGATGGGTCTAGTGAGCTTGCGGCTTCTTTCGTGTCTGGGGTACTCAAGAAGCGAGATCACCTTTGCTCCTTCTTGTCAGCTGGAGTCACCCCATGTCAAAAGTCGGAGCTGATGTTTGCTCCACTCTCGAAGTGTCTCTTCCCTGAAGAATTGATCAAGGAGATTGCTGCCTCCTTGATCCAGAAAGACACCCATGACCTGGTGGCGTCATCCGCACGCAAAGTCACCCCTTTGCCCTCCGTACCTAGACCTAGGATGGACACACCAGCGTCAAGGTTCATTCCGCCCTTTCGTGGCAGAGCCTCCAGCAGAGGAGGTGCTCGTGCCGGAAGTCAACGCGGGAGTAAGAAGAAGGGTTCCAAGTCCTCTAGAGGCAGAGTCTGACTGCCACCTTCTTCAGACAGCAGTGGGAGCCAGGCTCAAGAACTACTGGCAGGCCTGGGAGAACAGGGGCGCAGACGCACAGTCTGTGAAGTTACTCAGGGAGGGGTACAAGATTCCATTCTTGCGCAAGCCCCCTCTAGCAACGACTCCCATCAACCTCTCTCCCAGGTACAGAGAGGAGGAAAAGAGGCTAGCTTTACAGCAAGAGGTGTCTCTCTTACTACAAAAGGGAGCGGTAGTCATAGTCCGGGACCATCAATCCCCGGGCTTCTACAACCGCCTCTTCTTAGTGCCGAAGAAGACAGGAGGGTGGAGACCGGTGCTAGACGTCAGTTCTCTGAATGTCTTTGTCACAAAGCAGACGTTCACCATGGAGACGACAAAGTCGGTTCTAGCATCGGTCAGGAAGGAAGACTGGATGGTCTCGTTAGACCTAAAGGACGCGTACTTTCACGTCCCCATCCACCCAGATTCCCAACCTTTTCTAAGGTTCGTTTTCGGGAAGGTCGTATACCAGTTCCAAGCCCTGTGCTTTGGCCTAAGCACGGCACCTCTAGTTTTTACCAAACTGATGAGGAATATTGCCAAATTCCTGCATTTAGCAAACATCAGAGCCTCCCTCTATTTGGACGACTGGCTTTTAAGAGCTGCGTCAAGTCGTCGCTGTCTGGAGAATCTACAGTGGACTCTAGATCTGACCAAGGAATTGGGTCTCCTGGTCAATATAGAAAAGTCCCAACTCGTCCCATCCCAAACTATAGTTTACCTAGGAATGGAGATTCAGAGTCAAGCTTTTCGGGCTTTTCCGTCGGCCCTCAGAATCAGTCAAGCCCAAGAATGCATCCAGTCCATGCTGAAGAAGGACCGGTGTTCGGTCAGACAGTGGATGAGTCTGATAGGGACACTTTCATCACTGGACCAGTTCATCGCGTTAGGGAGACTCCACCTTCGCCCCCTTCAGTTTCACTTAGCTGCTCACTGGAGAAAGGACAAGACGCTAGAAGCGGTCTCAGTTCCTATTTCCGAGAAGATGAAGTCATCACTGACTTGGTGGAAGAACAACATTCTCCTCAGGGAGGGTCTGCCACTGGCTGTTCAGACCCCCGACCACCTTCTCTTCTCGGACGCATTGGACACGGGCTGGGGTGCGACGTTGGACGGTCGGGAATGCTCGGGCACGTGGAATGCGGTTCAAAGCGAGTTACACATCAACTGCAAGGAGCTACTGGCAGTTCATCTGGCCTTGAGAAGCTTCAAGTCCCTCCTTCTAGGCAAGGTGGTGGAGGTGAACTCCGACAACACCACAGCACTGGCGTACATCTCCAAGCAAGGAGGGACTCATTCGATGAAGTTGTACGAGATCGCAAGGGACCTCCTCACCTGGTCAAGAGATCGAAACATATCCCTTGTAACGAGGTTCATTCAAGGCGACATGAATGTCATGGCAGACCGCCTCAGCCGGAAGGGTCAAATCATCCCAACAGAGTGGACCCTTCACAAGAATGTATGCAACAAACTATGGGCATTGTGGGGCCAACCCACCATAGATCTGTTCGCAACCTCGATGACCAAGAGGCTCCCAAATTATTGTTCACCGATTCCGGACCCAGCAGCAGTTCACATAGATGCCTTTCTTCTGGATTGGTCCCATCTAGACCTTTATGCGTTCCCCCCGTTCAAGATTGTCAACAGAGTACTGCAGAAGTTCGCCTCTCACGAAGGGACACGGTTGACGTTGGTTGCTCCCCTCTGGCCCGCGAGAGAATGGTTCACCGAGGTACTGCAATGGCTAGTAGACGTTCCCAGAACACTTCCCCTAAGAGTGGACCTTCTGCGTCAGCCGCATGTAAAGAAGGTACACCCAAGCCTCCACGCTCTTCGTCTGACTGCCTTCAGACTATCGAAAGACTCTCGAGAGCTAGAGGCTTTTCGAAGGAGGCAGCCAGAGCGATTGCTAGAGCTAGGAGGACATCCACTCTCAAAGTCTACCAGTCGAAGTGGGAAGTCTTCCGAAGTTGGTGCAAGTCCAAATCAGTATCCTCAACCAGTACCTCTGTAACTCAGATAGCTGACTTCCTGTTATACCTAAGGAAGGAAAGATCCCTTTCAGCCCCCACGATCAAGGGTTACAGAAGCATGTTGGCAGCAGTCTTCCGTCACAGAGGCTTAGATCTGTCTAACAACAAAGATCTACAGGACCTCCTTAAGTCTTTTGAGACCACGAAGGAGCGTCGGTTGGCCACACCAGGTTGGAACTTAGACGTGGTACTAAGATTCCTTATGTCAGCAAGGTTCGAGCCACTTCAATCAGCCTCTTTTAAAGATCTCACTTTGAAAACTCTTTTCCTCGTCTGCTTAGCAACAGCTAAAAGAGTCAGTGAGATACACGCCTTCAGCAGGAACATTGGATTTACATCTGAAACGGCTACATGTTCCTTACAGCTTGGTTTTTTAGCCAAAAACAAACTTCCTTCTCGTCCTTGGCCCAAATCGTTCGAAATTCCAAGCCTTGCTAGTTTGGTTGGAAATGAACAAGAAAGAGTACTATGCCCAGTAAGAGCTCTTAAGTACTATTTGAAACGGACTAAGCCATTACGTGGACAATCAGAAGCTTTATGGTGTGCCATTAAGAAACCTTCTTTACCAATGTCGAAGAATGCAGTTTCTTATTATATCAGGCTTTTAATTCGAGAAGCTCATTCCCATCTGAATGAGGAGGACCATGCTTTGCTGAAGGTAAGGACACATGAAGTTAGAGCTGTCGCAACTTCAGTGGCCTTCAAACAAAACAGATCTCTGCAGAGTGTAATGGATGCAACCTATTGGAGAAGCAAGTCAGTGTTCGCATCATTTTACCTTAAAGATGTCCAGTCTCTTTACGAGAACTGCTACACCCTGGGACCATTCGTAGCAGCGAGTGCAGTAGTGGGTGAGGGCTCAGCCACTACATTCCCATAATCCCATAACCTTTTTTAATCTTTCTCTTGAAATGCTTTTTATTGTTGTTTTTTGGGTTGTCCGGAAGGCTAAGAAGCCTTTCGCATCCTGGTTGATTTGGCGGGTGGTCAAATTCTTTCTTGAGAAGCGCCTAGATTAGAGGTTGTGATGAGGTCCTTTAGTATGGGTTGCAGCCCTTTATACTTCAGCTCCTAGGAGTCGCTCAGCATCCTGTGAGGATCGCGAGGCTCAGTAAGGAAGACGTACTTAAAAAAGGCAGAGTAATTGTTCAAGTCGACTTCCTTACCAGGTACTTATTAATTTTATGTTTGTTATTTTGAATAACTGCTAAAAGGAAATACGGAATACTTAGCTCTTAAGGTTAACATATATGCTGGTCTCTACCCACCCCCCTGGGTGTGAATCAGCTATATGATCATCGGGTAAGTTTAATATTGAAAAATGTTATTTTCATTAGTAAAATAAATTTTTGAATATACTTACCCGATGATCATAAATTAAAGGACCCACCCTTCCTCCCCAATAGAGACCCAGTGGACCGAGGAGAAAATTGGTTCTGTGTTGACATAGAGTACTTGAGTACCTACTCGACAGATGGCGCTGTTGATGTACACCCCCACCTGTATAGCGATCGCTGGCGTATTCCGCCCGTAGGTTTTTTCTGTCGGGCAGCAGAGCTGACAGCTATATGATCATCGGGTAAGTATATTCAAAAATTTATTTTACTAATGAAAATAACATATTTAAATTTTTTTTTGCATATTTTTGATTATTTTTTTTAGAAACTTCAGGCATTTTCCAAGAGAATGAGACTAACCTGACCTCTCTATGACGAAAATTAAGGCTGTTAGAGCAATTTTTAAAAAATAAACTGCAAAATGTGCTTGAAAAAAATTAACCCCTGGGGGTTAAGGGTTGGAAATTTCCAAATAGCCTGGGGGTAAAAGGGTTAAAGTATACATAGACATACAAAAGGTTTCCAACTTACAAACACAATAAGTTCTGAGAAGTTGTTTACAAGTCTTTGATTATTAAATTTTGGCCTAGTGTGAGCCTAACCTAACCCAAATGTTCACGATTTCCAGGTGCAAATTCCAACACACAGTCCTGTTTCATATGAAATAAATATCAGGTTATTACAAATGTTGTTTTGCTCATTGTTTTAAGCTATATACCGTAATGGGTTGTTTTATTCTATTATCCTATTATACGATAGAAACATAAATAAACAAGTGGTGAGATGCACTGCGTAATGTTTACTTTAATCGATTATGAATCGGCTGACTTGAAGAAAAGTTTTCTATAGAAGAAACATAAATAAACAAGGAGCGAGATGCACTGCGTAATGTTTACTTTAATCGATTACGAATCAGCTGACTTGAAGAAAAGTTTTCTTTAGATATTGTGCAGTACTTACATTTCTGTTATTTGTTATTAGATTACTGCTCGGTATATTTAATTAATGTAATGAATGTTATTTTGTTTTATTATGTTAACACTCGATAGAAACTTGCACAAAGAAGCAATCATATATCCTGTAGTAGTGTTTGAATTTTACTCAACAATTGAATCAGCTGACTTGGAAGCCTGCTGTACCATATACACGTTACTCTACTGTAATTCATTTTTAAATTACTGGTTGGTTTATTCAATGTACGGTTAAGATTTATGGTATAGAATGATTTATTTGATACCAGTACTGTAATAAATCATTGTTTGTTCCTATACGTAATGGAAACCATTGACCTTTAATACCTTTAATAGGAGTATGACATCGGCGAAGCTGAAATAGCCGTTAAACTTTTATCAAGGTAAACATTGCTGCTTGCTGAGTGATTGGTGAGGCCCTCCTAGTTGACAGCCAAAGCAGCCCTCACTTTGACTTTAGCTGCTGCTGAGTACTAAAGTACACAGCTGCATTCCTTGACTTGGCTTTTAAACTGATCACTTTCTTTCTCTCTTTCTAGACATGCAGCTCTGCTGCGGAAAAGTGAATCGGAAGTGAATGCTCATGTGCTTTGTGGTTTTTGCAAGGGGTATGGCTTTGAACTTTGCAGACATCCCCTTGTGAGGAATGTAGGGAGTGGCCTCCTGTACAGTGGGTGGAATTTGCAAAGAAGATGTCAAGGTCGATTGTGCGGCATCAAAGGGTATGCCTAAGTTGATGCCAAATAATATCTCGATAACTGATTAATTCTGTCGTCCTAGAGGAATCAGTTGCTCCAGGATCTTGACAAACTTCTCAACTTTGTCATGATCTGCGCATCGAGATCAATCGGCAAAAGTAGGATCTTACAACCAAGAAACTGATAGAGTATCTGTGTATGTTGATAGATATGGTAGCAGATGATTGTATCAGCAGACTCTGAGAGGTAGCACAACCGTTCCTGATTCCTCAAGATCAACCAGCAAAGCGATGTCAATATTTTCTAGGACACTTTTTCATCGTTGGAGAAGCTCATGCCTCACTAACATCTCTACCAGAGATCACTTCAGTGATGTCTGAAGCAGCACTAGTCAGCAGCCACCGATCCTCCTGACTTTCTGAATCCAGTGGAACAAGAGGTAGTGGACTATCTCGAGTGGTAGCTTGACAGCAAAAACTTCATTAAGGAAGTTCCACTCAACTCTCCACCTATAGAGATGCTGCTGTTAATAGACGAGTCAAGGGAGGATCGGGATGAACACCTGAGGAACAAGGCTGCCTTGGGCTGTGGTCCAATCATGACAAGAGCCTACATATAAACCTGTTGGAGGAGCATGCTACACGTAGAGTGCTGCAGTCTTTCCGATATAGTTCTCGTTAGTGTTAATGAGTCACAACATTATGGTAGTGACTTACTTAACAATCAGGGAGGGACAGTGTCCCAGCCTCTTTGTGACTTGGCAAAACAGGCATACACTTGGGTGTTAGACAATGCAGTAGAGTTTTTCCAGGAAAAGCATTGTACTAGCAGACACTCTCAGCTGCCAAGGGCAGGTGGTAGGTACATAGTGGTTCCTACTTAACTCTGTGGTGGGAAGGCTTCTTGCCTGTTGTTGTTCCCTAATGATAGACTTGTTTGAAATCTGCCTGAACAAGAATCTAACACTGTTTTGTTCTCCAGTCCCAGATTTGTCTGCAACTTTGGAAAACATTCTCCAGTCCCAGATTTGTCTGCAACTTTGGAAAACACCTTCCAACATCCATGGGACAACCTGGATGCTTATGCCTTTCCTCCCTTCTACTTGATACAATGAATACTTAAAAAAAAATGCTTTATATGGTGTCTCCCAAGTGGTCACAAGCCGAATGGTTTCTGTACTTGTTGATGCTCCTAGTCAAGGTACTGCTGCAACTACCCCAATGGCCCAACCTTCTTTCAACCACACATGCAGAGGTTCCACAACTCTTTGGCCTCTCTGTCACTTAATGGGTGGAAACTGTCTAGCATCTCTTCCAAGCAAAAGATGGAGTCACTGCACAGGAAATGTCTAGATACCTTCGTATATCCTCTGCAGCTGTTTGCCTAGAGAAATGCGTCCTCCTCTATGATTGGTGTTGTAAATGAAGTACTTTTCTGATTAGAGCCTCTCTGCAACTGATAGCTGATTTATTTGTCTATCTTCGCCGAGAAGAGCTCCTCTCAGTCCCTGCGGGTAAGGGCTACTGCTCAGCCTTGAGCCAAGTTATCAGACTGAAAGGTCTGGATTTTTCCTTCTCTTTGGGAACTGTTCATGCTGATGGGGAGTTTTGAGCAGTCTTGTCCACCAAGAGAACTCAAACTACCCTCCTGGGACATTACCAGAGTTCTTATCTCTCTTTACAGGTGTCTTACGCTTAAGATTGTTTTTGCTGACGCCGAAGTTCACGGGTAGATGAGCTTCATGGCTTATCATATATGCCATTGGTCATTCTGAAGGATAGAAGGTTTTGATATACTTTGTACCTTAGATTGGAGCTAAGACACAAAACCCTGCAAACTGTGACCCCAGGTTTGATGCCTTCTCCCTCTCTTCCCTTAAATTAGTAATTGGGATGACTGGCTTCTCTGTCCTGTGAGAGGGCTAAGACACTACTGTACCTTAAAGCAACCCAGTGATTCAGACAAGAATACATTGTAGGATGAAGAAGTTGATCTCAAAGAACATTATCCTCATCTGGTTTCGTGAAACCATTTGAGATGTTTGTTCTTCCTTAGAGGGAACCTTAAGCAGTCCTTCGAGAATGCAAGCCCATGAAGTCAGAGGAATCAGCTCCACACAACCTTCACCGCCCGCTATTTGTAGGCGTATACCCTCAAGTCCGTGGACACATTCTCCTTGGGACTTGTGGTAGCTGCTAAACAGGTTGTGTAGTAAGCTTTGCTCCCTCACAGGATAAGAAGCATCTCTTGTAAGATTGTGATTGAGGCAGAAGTTCAGGAATGAAAGATAGGGTCTGGCCTCTCTTGGAGTTCTAGCAGTTGCACTTTTTTAGAGATAGATTTTTGTATTCAAGTACAGTATCTCCTCTATCCTTCTTTACAAGTGGAAGGCTGAAGAAATGTATGCATTACCATCGATCTTATGAATGTAATACATTAGACACAATCCAATAGAATTGAGATTTTCCGAAAACCATCTGCTGTGCATAGTGGAAGCCTAGCCTAACACTAATATCTCAATGCTCAAGTAGTTGGTAAGTTGAACAGTTTTCATGAATTTTGGTACTCTGCAGGACCAAATTATATACACACTTCCTGGGTCAGAAAACCAGCCAGTGTAGTTATATGAGGACTCTCACACCCCAGGATGTCACCTACTAAATGTTTCAGGTTTCTATTATGTATTGGAACAAATCTCATATTTTTCAGATTTGTATTTCTCGTAACTATTCAAACCTTAGACTTTTCAAGTTTTATTACCCGCCTCCACCACCCTGCTAATTCTAGAGGAAAGGTTAAAGTGAAGGTGAGCGCTACCTGTTGGGTGGGCGGGGTTTCCCTGCCACCCGACAGCCAGTTGTGTTTACCTCATTAACCCTTTTACCCCCAGGCTCTTTGGAAATTTCCAACCCTTAACCCCCAAGGGGTTATTTTTTCCCCAGCACATTTTGCAGTATATTTTTTTCAAATTGCTCTAACAGCCTTAATGTTTGTCATAGAGAGGTCAGGTTGGTCTCATTCTCTTGGATAATGCCTGAATTTTTAAAAAAAAAAATAAAAAAAATATGAAAAAATTAATTTTTGTAGCATTTTTTTGCAAGGACGTACTGGTACGTCCATGGGGGTAAAGGGATGAGTTTTGTGAAACGTACCAGTACGTCCTTTGGGGGTAAAAGGGATAAAAGTTGAAGGGCCGGCTCCAGCTTCGCTAGTCATACTCCTATTGAAGATCTCAGGTTTGTATGGTTAGGAAAAATACAAAAAATTTGAAAAATTTGTGATTTTTTTATGGTTTTTGTACTAAACTTCCTCCACTAGACTTTGTAGTTTTTATCTGGCACCTGAGACTCTTTATGATGAGGTTTTATAAATTTCTTCAATTTGAAGCTCCTCTCCCCTTTTCTTTTCATAAAATGTCCCTAAAATAACTACTGTATGTAAAAATAAAGATATCCTTTAACTCTGTTGAATGTATTTTATTTAATTTTGTAACTTTCTTCAAGTTTAAGCCCCTTTCCCCATTTCTTTTCCTAAAACATCCCTAGAATAACTACTTTGTGAAAAGAAAGATATCCTTTAACTCTGTTGTATGTGTATTATTCTGGTATATAGTGGTTCTATATGTACACAGTATATTAGGTAGAGTATTACTATTCAAGTGACTGGCTAATCTTGTATGTTCTTTTCAGAATGAGTTCAGTAAGAATCTACTGAGATTTTAAGAATGAAAAGGAAGCTTAGCCAGCCCCTCACTTCTCAAAAGAAAATTAAGAATGATGATGATAATCAAGATTGCCAGGATCTAGTTTTAACACCTGTATTCCAGGGATTGATATTTTATATTCACCCAGCAAAGTTTGGTACTGGGAGACTAAAAATATTTGAAAAGCAAGTAAAGAAATTTGGAGGACTGTTATTCCAGCTCTCTTCACAATTTTCAGAAAGTGTAACTCATATAATATTTGAAGAATCCATTGACTCTGAACAGGTCAAGAAACTTGTAGATCCAAATGATTTCCCTAGAGCTGTCTTTGTCAGGTGCACATGGTTAAGTCTTTGTATAAAAACAAAGTCAAGAGAATTAACTAAAGATTTTGAAATTTCTGTAAAATTAGATAAAGGAAGAAAAGATCAACACCAGAATGAATTAGACATCGAAGTAGTGACATGCGCAGAAAAGTCAGAAATTAATACATCAAAGGATATTACAAATACAGGCTCCTGTCAAGCAGAGTCTGGAACTCTTGAAGCAAACGGTGAGGAAAAGAAAAGAGGTGAGGAATTTTATTGTCCTGGTAACCAAGAAAGCTTGATTGACAGTAATGAAAAATTTCAAGATAATACCAACTTAAAACTGTCGGATGACATCGTAAAAAAGGAAGGAAACTATCCTCTAGTAAAGAATTTTCCCAAGAACTTACAGGTAAAGTGTAATATCATTGATTTGTTTTTTATGTAAAGTAGAAGTGGTTATGTATGCATTATTCACATAGACATTGTTAGTACAAGTATACTGTATGTGTGGTGGAATCTCCCACTTTAAGACTTGGTTTAGAATTTTAGACAAAATGCTTATGGACTGAAAATACAGTAACTTATTATTACACAAATACTGTTTAGTTTACTCAGGATGCTACCGTAAATTCCTGTTTTGCTAAATTATCACCATTCTTTAAGACTCCTGGTTATGCTAGGACAGCTTCAA
Organism: Palaemon carinicauda; assembly: GCF_036898095.1. NCBI lineage: Eukaryota > Metazoa > Arthropoda > Malacostraca > Decapoda > Palaemonidae > Palaemon > Palaemon carinicauda. The sequence goes on along the minus strand of NC_090725.1, from coordinate 293,605,847 downwards.
TTATTTTATATTTTTTTCTTGCATTATGGTTGTTGTAACACATCTCCATAAGTTGAGGACTATCAGTACATACTGAGTTTGTTCTTGCACATTCATTCATTCAGGGTAGATGATATTTCTTTTATATATCCTGTCATATAAGAGTCCCCATTCTAATTTGAATTGGCATTCCTTTGGATTCACACAATACCTCCCAAAGTTTGGATTTCCCATTGTTAAAGCCCCATTTTTGGTATTTTTCATATCTATGATAAAAGTTCTATAATACTGTATATATCATTGCTATTAATAGGGAACCTTTTACCTCAGCAAAAGTTTGTATGTTCACAACCTTCAAGCAGTCAGACAAAAGGCTTTAATATCCACATCACGTCAGAATTAGAAAAACTTGCCACTGCATACAAGAGTAAGAATGATACTTGGCGAGCTGTAGGATACCAGAAGGCAATTTCAGCCATTCGAAATTACCCCAAAGAAATAACATCTAGAGAGGTAAGTTATATATCATTATTTGATTGTTGTCTCTATTTCTTATTTTGTGTCTGCATACTATCAGCCTATAACTTTGTGTTTGATAACATGATTTCCAAGTTTCTAACAAATCTACTGTGTATTTCACGGACCATGACACCCTCTTTTTTTAATATAACTAATGAACTAGGCTTCTGATTAATGTGAAACTGAAACCACCAGAGTTTGAGACACCGACCTAATTAAGAAAAATGGATTCAAGCATCTACTCCGCAGTATTGTCTTACTTTATATAGAGAAATGTCATCTAAATTCTGTGGTTATGGCGAGAACGGAAATTAAGACCTGGCAACTAGGCGTAGAATGACGTATGTCAACCATGACGTGAGCCCCTGACGTTTACACCTGCCACGCCCCCCTTTCTGTATGGTTATTAAAAGATATATAAGTTGTAGTGAATTATACTGCTCTTTGATGGAATCTAAAGATACTGATTAGTTATTATATTTAAATAAACTAATTTTTAGACTCACTTGTGTTTATTATTTAATTAATAGTTAATTTTACGAAAAAAAGACAAAAAAATTAACATCTCGGAAGGCAGTCAGAGAGGTGATCGCGCTAGGGAAGGTACACGCCTGTTACATACGGTCATTGACAAGGCTCCTGCTGACACTTTGCTCACTGACTACTATTGACATTTTATATCATGTTTAGAATGCTTCACCATTGTCCACAAGGTTGTCGTAATGCTTTTGTGTTGCGACTCTTAACATACTTCAAGAGGGAACAACACAACAATAAAATGAAAATTGGATTGAATAGGTTGGTATCATGTTGTCATGTTTAATGCCGTACCATCACGGACATATATAGTTGAATATGATGCATTATCAGATTCTCTCTCTCTCTCTCTCTCTCTCTCTCTCTCTCTCTCTCTCTCTCTCTCTCTCTCTCTCACACACATACACTGTATATATATATATATATATATATATAATATATATATATATATATATATATATATATATATATATATATATATATAACGGATTTTGAGCGAAGCGAAAAATCTATTTTTGGGTAAGATAGCCATGTCGTCCTGATGGAAGTTCCTTAAAGGCAGCTTCCTAGGGTATATTACAACTACGGCGATATTCCCAGAGAATTTACCTTCAGGTACCCAGAATTCTAACTCCTGGAGCGAGTATCCCTAAAAAAGACCTTAGGGATATCGTAAATATCAGTGGACGTATTCTTGACACGCCTCATAGCAATCTATACCCCGAATAGAGTTAACACTTCGTAGGGGTAAAATGGCAAGAAAACGAAAACGATAAGAAAGGGGGGAGCCGTTCATAAGGCATCCCTCCTCCCCGTTTCGAAAGCGTGCCCTGCGCCGCTCACGGCGCCATCTGTATTCCTTGTAGCGATACACGAGGTGCTACAGATACTGTATGTAGGGAGGGGTCCTACTATCCTTTTCACTCTTATTTATTTTGAAAAGGAGCAGGGCGGGTCCATCAGGACGACATGGCTATCTTACCCAAAAATAGATTTTTCGCTTCGCTCAAAATCCGTTTTTTGGGCTCAAGCCATGTCGTCCTGATGGAAGTATACCAGAGCATTACTGTATCTGTGGATTCTCAATACGTGCCGTACTCCTCAAGAATGTTTCTTAGTCAACTCGACTGACAGACCTAAGATGTTACCGTTATACATCTTTTCACTAATCATAAGCCATGAGAGTGCTTCCTGCCCCCTACAGGGAGGAGTCCTACTAGACTCTAGAAACGAACGAAGAGTACATATACCTATGTATGAATCACTCGCCAGCCAGTACCATATAGTGGTCTCACTCTATATGAAGCGAAGTCTTACGGGACTACAGTATCCAAAAGAAAAAGTCCCGACCAGCACCCTGGTCGAAGTAAAATTAGACAAAAGGTTATATCTGCGTAGGATTAAACTTGCTGCTACCACCATCCTCAGAAAGGGGTGGAGTCCTTATTGCTAAGGAAAGTATAAACCAGTATAATCCAGGCTTTGCATTAAGGAATAGGCTATTATAGATATCCCCGATTAATATACATAGGCTAAATACTCAAAAAACAATATGAAATCAAAAATATAGGTGAAGGAGACGCAAGGTTCCCGAGAACAAGTTTATTGAGAAACAATAAATAGACATGGTCACCATAAATATGTACATATGCTAGGTGGATGACCAACAATTTTCACAAGTACTGTAGTGCATGGATGAATGATTATCTGAAAGAAAACATATGTGTCACTTACACATACCCCGGTATCAAACTTAACGTCCATGTTACTACTTCGCTGACAATAGCGTTGGCAAACGCTTGGCACACCTGTCTGTACTTGTGTTACCATCACCATCACGTTGGAACAGTCACTGTGGGCTCTGAGAGCCTACACTACCAGTTATATCAACATATATAACTAACTATTCACCCAAGAATCCAAGTCCCAAATGATTCCGCTGTTCCTCGCAGAGTTAAACAGCAGGGTTAACGACGCAACCAACTGCTACCACAGACCTCTTTAGCTGCTCCACTTGCTTAGCATAGTGGCGAAAGAATACCCTGGAAGACTTCCAGCCAGTGTATGAACGAAGGTGTTCAAAATCCATAAAGTTAAAGAAGTTTAAAGATGAAGCAACTTTCCTCGGATCATGACCTGCGGGTGAACTGTCAGGATCCGCTCTGCGAATAAAATATGTAATTTTCGCCCTAAGTTGATTTAAAGATAAATTCGAGCCCGATGTTTCTCCTCTGAATAGTTGGCCCCCATGGAAGTCTGAAGTTCTACGAAGATAGACCTTAAGGCATTCTACGGGACATAGAGATGCATCTTCTTTCAGAGGGCAGATTCTCCAGGGACCCCACCTGTTGGTGGGCAACTCGTTCTTAGCGAGAAACGTAGGGTCCGGAAACAGGTTCAGTTCTCCCCCATCCAGGAACTGAACTCGGCCCTCCTCTCTCGAGAGGGCCACAATCTCACTAACTCTGGCCCCAGAAGCAAGGGCAAAAAGGAAGATCACTTTTTGAGTCAGGTCCTTCAACGCACATTCCTCATTATCTAGTAATGAGGCAAAATGAAGGACTTTGTCTAATGACCATGAAATAGGCTTTGGAGGAGCTGATGGTCTAAGCCTAGCACAGGCCTTTGGGATCTTATTAAACATTTCGTTAGCGAGGTCTACCTGGAAGGCATATAGAATGGGTCTTGTTAGAGCTGACTTACATGTAGAAATTGTGTTCGCCGCCAGCCCCTGTCCGTGGAGGTGAATGAAGAAGGATAGGCAGAACTCCGTAGAGATCTCGTGCGGGTTCTTATCTTTGACAAAGGCTACCCATTTCTTCCATGCAGATTCGTACTGCCTCCTAGTAGACTTACACTTGTATTCTTCCAGGAAGTCGATACTATCTTTCGAGATTCCGAACCGTTTCTTCACCGCTAGGGAGAGAAAATCATGAGCTGCAGGGTTCGGGTTTTCTGTAATGAAGCGAAGACAGTCGACTTCTGGACTTGCTGGGACAGAACTGGGTCCGGGAGTGGTAGGAACCTCAGTCGTAGTTCCAGAGCCAGAGGGAACCATACACTGTTCGGCCACTTGTGGGCCACTATTGCTGCTACTCCCTTGAAGGATCTCAGTTTGTTGAGGACCCTCAACATCAGATTGTGAGGGGGAAACAGGTAGATCCTGGACCATCTGTTCCAATCGAGGGACATCGCATCTATTGCTTCTGCCGAGGGGTCCACATATGGGGACACATATTTCGGCAGCTTCTTGTTGTCCTTCGTCGCGAAGAGGTCTATCTGCAGTTCTGGGACTTGTCTCAAGATGAAAGAGAATGATCCTGCGTCTAGGGACCATTCTGTCTCTATCGGTGTTACCCTGGATAGAGCGTCCGCGGTCACATTCCGGACTCCTTGAAGGTGAACTGCTGACAGGTGCCACTTCTTCTTCTCCGCCAGTCGGAATATGGCTAACATTACCTGGTTGAGAGGTGGGGATCTCGATCCCCGCCGATTCAGACATTTCACAACCACCTCGCTGTCCAGTACCAACCTTACGTGGATCGAGTGACGTGGGGATACTTTCTTCAGGGTCAGAAGTACTGCCATAGCTTCTAGAAAGTTTATGTGAAAGGTCCCAAATAGCTTGGACCAGATTCCTTGCACTTTTTCCCGATGGGAGTGACCCCCCCACCCTACCTTTGAGGCGTCTGTGTGGATTGTCACTGACGGGGGGGGTGGCTGAAGAGGTAGAGACCTCTTTAGACGACTGGCTTGAGACCACGGTCTGAGAAGAGAACGTAGTCGAAGTGGGACCGGTCTCTTCAAGTCCCTTCGCTCTTTCGATGCAAAGGTTCTCCATACTCCCGCTGCATCTTTTAGCTGTGCTCTCAGCACAGGGTCTGTTACTGATGCAAACTGAAGAGAGCCCAAAACCCTCTCTTGTTCGCGTCTTGATATCCTCTCGGAACCTAGAAGTCTCCTGACAGACCCTGCTATTTCCTTCCTCTTTGACATCGGGATGGAAAGACGGTGTGACACTAAATCCCAGTGAATTCCCAACCACTGGAACCTCTGAGCTGGAGAAAGACGAGACTTCTTTCTGTTGATCATGAAGCCTAGATATTCCAGGAACTGAATCACTTGTAGGGAAGCTTGCAAGCATTCTGCTCTGGATGCTGCCCACACCAACCAATCGTCCAGGTAGGCTACTACCTGGAACCCTTTTAGGCGTAACTGTTTGAGAGCTGCGCTCGCAAGCTTCGTAAAGATCCTTGGGGCTATGTTTAGTCCGAAGGGCATCGCCCTGAAAGCGTAAAGTTTTTGTTGTAGCTTGAATCCTAGGTAGGGGGAGAGACGACGACTTATTGGAACGTGCCAATATGCGTCTGACAAGTCGATGGAGACGGTATATGCCCTCTTGGGCAGTAAGGCCCTTATGTGTTGTAACGTTAACATCTTGAACTTGTGGTTCACTATGAACTTGTTGAGTGGTGACAAGTCCAGAATGACTCTGAGTTTCCCCGAGTCTTTCTTGGGAACACAAAACAGCCTCCCTTGGAACTTGATGGACTTTACCCTCCTGATCACCTTTTTCTCCAACAGATCTTGGGTGTACTCCTCCAAAACGGGGGTGGAGTGTTGGAAAAATTGAGGGCACTGGGGCGGAGTACTGTACCAACTCCAACCCAGTCCATTTTTGAGAAGGCTGTGGGCCCAGGGATCGAAGGTCCAGCGATCCCGGAAATACTGAAGTCTCCCACCTACCGGCGACACTTCACTTTGACTGTCCTGCAGTCTTGCCTCCCTGGCCGCGACCACCTCTGAATCCTCGTCCCCTAGAGGGGCGTCTTGATGACCCTCTAGCTGCTCCTCTGGGCCTTGCACGAAACGTGGTCGACTGTCCCTCGAACACGGGATTGAATGCAGGGGAAGCTGATGACATGGCTTGGGGAACCCATTGGAAGGTGGTCGGGGTCTGGGCTACCAGTTGTGGAACCGGAGGCAAAGCTGGCTGTTGCTGCTGTGGTCTTTGCTGTTTGAAGGACTTGGCTGGACGGGAGGAAAACCTTGACTTCTTCGCCTTTCCTTTCGGCTGAGGGCCCTCATCCGGAGAAGACTTCCTCTTAAGGGACAGGCCCCACTTCAGGAGAAGATTGCGGTTCTCAGTGGCTGCCTTGTCCACGATCTCTTTGACCACGTCCTTGGGAAAGAGATCTTTACCCCAGATGTTGGATGAAATTAGCCTCTTGGGTTCGTGCCTCACTGTGGCCGAGGCGAACACAAACTCCCTACAGGCTCTCCTTGCTTTAACAAAGCAATAGAGGTCCTTGGTTACTGTGGCCAGATGGATTTTGGCCATAACCATGAACATCTCTGGCATCTTGGGGTCGCTAGCCATCGTCTCCATGTTGGTCTGGAGAGACATCGAGGCTGCCAGGCGCTCCTTTGTGTCCAATTCCCTCCGTAGAAGGAATTCCGACAACTTGGGAAGGTTTTCGCCGAACTGCTGTCCTGCAATGTCGGCGTCCAACTTCCCAACCGAGAAAGTAAGGTGCACCTCCTTCCAGTCCTTATTATCCATTGGCAATGCCAGCGATAGAGGTTTACATTCCTCCAAAGACGGGCACGGCTTGCCAGCTTCAACCGCCTTGATGACGGCCGCAAACCCCTTTTGCATAAAGGGGAAGGCCCTAGCCGGGGAGGATACAAAGGAGGGGTGCTTCTTACTCAAGGCGGCAACCTTCGAGTTTGAGAACCCCCTCTCCTTTAAAGCAGCTGTCAAAGTGGCTTGAGCCTTGGAGTGATCCAGGATAATCACCTCCTTTGGTTCCGTCTCCTCCTTCGAAGCCGGCTCCTTCTTCAAACGGACATAGCAGTCCGGGTAGGCCCCTCTACTGGGCCAGAATTCCACCTCCTCAAGGGGAACTGAACCCAGTTTCTCCGACATGACGATCTTCCCAATCGTCATCGGCATGTGCTCGGCATATCTCCACGGGTTGGCATCCGAGCACAGAGGAAGGTCCTTAACGTTGAGCTTCTTTGGAGGTCCACGTGATGCTGTGATCTTCTGCATCTGGAGCTCCAAAGTAGCGGCCTTCTGATTATTCTCCCTCTGCATCTGTTGGATCATACCAACGATGGAAGAGAGAGCCTGTCCAAGCTCTGCTGGAAGAGCGGACGAGGTAGAGGGGATAGGTTCAGGGACCTGAACCGGCACGTCTGATGATACGGGAACCTCTTCCTCCACGGCAATAGGATCTCGATCCTGCTCCTCGCCCTCTGCGAGGAGATCCTGCTCCGCACGATCGGACAAGTCGGACATCTTGTCGTCCAACTGGATGTCCTGCAAGGCGTCAGCGACATCCTCCTCCACTGGAATCTGGATCAGAGGGATCTCCGGCCGAGGCTGGGGAACAACAGCATCAGGGGAAGCCTTGGGAAAAAGGTATGCCCTCATCTTCTCGTTAGGAAGATAAGGTCCAGTGGTGTTTTTCTGAAAACCCCTTACCCATACGCGAAGCCTCTCCCTCGCTGCATCTCTTGACTCCGCCGACCTAGGGGATTCAAAAGCCTCTGATAGCAGGTTAGTACATACAGCACATACCTGCGGATCCCAGTAACGATGTTCATCATTGGAGGCTGCACAAGCCGCGTGCCTCCTACACGAGGCATGTCCGCAAAAGTTCTTACTGCGGACATTGCAGAAGACACTATCACACTTCGGATGCTCCTCCTGTAAAAGAAGAAAAATTTCCATGAATATCAAGTGAATTTTAATTCACATGTAACAAATGAGTATTCAACAAGAATAAGGGAAAGACACCTACTTGTGAAACCCACACAAACACCTGTGGAAGCCCACCAGCCAAGTCACATAGTTAGTCTTTACTAGAATAACCAGAGAACGTATTTCCAAAGGAAATTAGGTGTAGCTCACACCTAAGGTAAAATATTACCATTCTGGCCAGGAATAAAAGAATTATCTTTTATCCTTGTAAGGCGACACCAGGTGATTATACCAGTAACACAAGTAAGATAGAAAGACAGTGTTGTAACCTACTACATCATGAACTCCCTTGGTTGAATATACCACCAAGAGAGGACTGATACAGTACCTGAGGGTGGTGTGCCAGCCGGCTATTGCCGCTCAGCACCCCCCCCCCCCTTGTTTTCGAAAGGTAGATCTCAAGTACACAACATCAGATCACCTTTATTGGGGAGAACTCCAGAACCCATGCCTGAACCGGCCGGCAGTGGTTGCCGGACCGTAGCCACCCGGTTTGCACTGAGTTGCCGGCCATCATTTTTAGTGGCCGGCTGACTGGGCAGTGTCGCGGGCCGGCCGGCAGCAGTAAACAAACCCTGCCGGCTGGCCCTCACACTAGGCAGCGCTCGGCTGCCGGCCCCACTTGTAGTGGCCGGCAGATGAGCAATAGACCGGCCGGCAAAGGTATACACCCAACGCCGACCGACAGCAAGAGAACTGGAGAACACCCCTCCCCACCGACGGCCGGCCTGTAGGCCGGCAGACGGCAAGGACAACACATACTAAGACAAAAGAATGAGTGCCGGGTTAAGAGACTATAAGTCTCTGGGCCCGGCACCCGAAAGAGTGCCGAAAGGAAGGGGGAGACACTAAGTCAAGCTTCCTAACCGCTGCCTACTGAATTTTCAGACGGCAGCGATAGAGGGACCAAGAAAGGACCGGGCAGCACTCACAGTAATGGTCTCTGCCGGTCGGCACACTTTGCCGGCCGACAGGAGACCACGTCAGTTCCTCATCCCAACCTAGGCTAGGCAAGGATGCAGACGACTGACACAAGGAACGGAAAAAGAGAAGGGAAGGACAGAGGGTCCTATCCAACCTTACCTTGGTTAAGGGTCATTCCCAACTAAGACAGTTCATCTCAGTTAGAGAAAGACCCGAGAGGGAGGCCGGCACTACTGGCTGCCTCCCACGAACCACGGCAAGGAAGGAATTGCCTTTCCAGAAAAGGGAACATATCCCGAGACCGGAACGGCAAGGACAGTCTGATGAGTCACCGAGTAAAGGGATCACTACTGGAACCCAACAAGGTGGACTAAGGGGGTAACCCTTAGTGCCCGAGTCAATCGGCAAGGGAGACTCTGCCCCATGCCAGACAAACCGGGCTCAGACTAAACACTGTTGTACTGTCCCCCTCTGAACCAATACTGTTGGAACGGGAAGGTACAGTACTACTCCAGCATAGATATATTTGAAGATTAATTCAAATAAACCACTAGAGTTAAGCCTAAGGCTTAAACAGAGGGAAAGGGTTTGCCCCTTCCCCGAAGAGAAGGGAGCAAACGGGGAACAGATAATATTATAATGACCTAAGACAACCTAGCCTAGGCACTAAGAGAATCGATTACCTAATTCACCGAAACTCACATCAATACTATCTTGGAAGGTACTCGAAAAGGACTTATATGTATAACGTTGCCTAACGCTTAAAGCAATAAATTCACATTTGGAAGACTAATTATCATGCAGGAAGTACATAGGCCAACAACTAGCCTACGAAGACTAGTGTTGGTAGCCTTGGCAAATTTCGCCAGGCACACTACTATCGCATCATAACAGAATTCCTAAATAAGCTAAGTAGCTAATATTTAAGCGCAAAGGGGGCTGGGAACGTCGCTCTTGCTAACAAATAAATCCTATTCTAGCGAGCGACAGCATCCATGATGCCTCCAGCAGGCAACAGCTCTTGTATCAAAGATAACTCTTTTAATTACTTTAATTTTAACCAAGAGCCTACATTTATACATAAAAGAAATAATACTCAACTTATCCGAGGCAGAAGAAGTTGGAGAAAGCATTATTAACGAGAAAATTCCAAGATTGGGTAGTAAACAGGGAAAAACACACCGAGTCGTAGAGCTACGCAAAAAGGAATACAGATGGCGCCGTGAGCGGCGCAGGGCACGCTTTCGAAACGGGGAGGAGGGATGCCTTATGAACGGCTCCCCCCTTTCTTATCGTTTTCGTTTTCTTGCCATTTTACCCCTACGAAGTGTTAACTCTATTCGGGGTATAGATTGCTATGAGGCGTGTCAAGAATACGTCCACTGATATTTACGATATCCCTAAGGTCTTTTTTAGGGATACTCGCTCCAGGAGTTAGAATTCTGGGTACCTGAAGGTAAATTCTCTGGGAATATCGCCGTAGTTGTAATATACCCTAGGAAGCTGCCTTTAAGGAACTTCCATCAGGACGACATGGCTTGAGCCCAAAAATATGTATATATATATACAGTGGAACCTCTACATACGAACGTATCTACATCCGAATTTTCCAACATCCGAAGTAAAATTCGAGCAAATTTTTGACTCTACACCCGAATTTTATTTCGACACACGAAGTAGCAATTTTCGTCGTACCGGTTGTATCCGAATTTTTCGACACGCGAAGTACAATTCGAACACGTTCCTACTCTACACCCGAATTTTTTTTTCGACACCCGAAGTAAACAATACTCGTATGCGTAGTCGGTGCTCATAGCGCCTGATGTGTTTTTTATTTCCGCCAATAGAAGGCAGCACTTCAACCTCGGAGGGACCTTCAATTAGCGTGGCTTGGGTCAGTCCTCTGTTCTCGTTGGCTTTATGTGGTTGTGCCCTGTGCGTTCTGCTATTAATTGTGTTTTAATCGTGATTTTTTACATTCATCCTTTTACGGTATTTTACGAAAATCATGGGTCCTAAAAGGCTTAGTTTCGCAAGTGGTAGTGGTAGTGGTGAGAAAAGGAATAAGGGAATGCTTTCTTTAGAAGTAAAGCATGAGCGTGGCGTCCGTATGAGTGAACTTGCAATAAGTTCCGCGCAAATAAAAGAGGTGTTAGGAAAATATCAAGACGTGGTCGACTTCATCGACAAATACCATCCAAAGAAATTGCAGGTTTGTCGTGTAGCTGCGCAGTTTGATGATGTTTCCCTAACTTATTTTCGAAACATTCTGAAAAGCTGTACCAAGCAACTTTCTATCGATAGCTTCTTTAAAAAAACTACGAAGCAAACTCGTGATGAAGAGGAAGGAAGTGGTTCAAAGAAAACAGCAAAGAGTGAAGAGAAAAAAATTCAATCAATTTTAAGTGTAGAGAGTGAAAGTGATTAAAATTAATCATCAAAAAGAAAAAAAAGAAAATGTAAAAAAAAAATATAAATTATAAAAAAAAAAAAAGCTAAGTTATGTTAAAGTTCACTTAGTGTAAGTTAGAATAAGTTACGGTAGTGTACGTTTATCGTAGTTAACCTCTCTACCTCCTCGCCGCCCATCCGTCTCCTCTCTGCGTAGCAAGACTAACAACACCTGCGCTGGAGTTTCTAAGGTAAATTGACGCTAAAAACCCGTTTCTTATTTATCATTTTTTGCTAATTCTTCTTATTTACATGTCTATTCTTCTTATTTACATGTCTATTATCTAATTTAGTGTTCATTATTCTCATGGGAAAATTATGTGTAGTAGTTTATTAAGAAGTTATCATAGGTTTTTGGGCTCAACCACGGATTAATCCTATTTCAATGTATTCTTATGGGAAAATTCGTTTCGACAACCGAACATTTTCTACATCCGAAGTTGGTTCTGGAACGGATTAAATTCGTATGTAGAGGTTCCACTGTATATATATATATATATATATATATATATATATATATATATATATATATATATATATATATATATTCTATTTCAGTCTTGTAACTTTATTCATTATAATGTTAGCTGTTATATTACTAATTATGTACAATACATTTATTGTTAATAAAGTATTACTATTCTTCCACCTCCATCCAATCCTCAGCCATATTAAATATTTATAATGACCATGTTATGTGCGCATCCTCAACAATCATTCCATAACTTCAACACAATAATGACTGCATTCCTGTATTGAAAAATAAAAACACCTTATCTCTATCATATAATTTCTTGTACTGATATAATGAGGGGGCGTGGCAGGTGTAAACGTCACGGGCCTCACGTCATAGTTAACCTACGTCATTCTGCTCCTAGTTGCCAGGTCTTAATTTCCGTTCTCGCCATAACCACAGAATTTAGATGACATTTCTCTATATAAAGTAAAACAATAATGCGGAGTAGATGCTTGAATCCATTTTTCTTAATTAGGTCGGTGTCTCAAACTCTGGTGGTTTCAGTTTCACATTAATCAGAAGCCTAGTTCATTAGTTATATTAAAAAAAGAGGGTGTCATGGTCCGTGAAATACACAGTAAATGGCACAAAGATAAAATTTATTATATCAGTAACCAATACTTACACAATATATATAGTGCTATAAGCTTTGAAAGCACCAGTTTGGTAAACAAATTCTCAATAACTACTACTACTGTACTACGTGCTGCTACCTATGGTTGCCATTTATCAAATCCTCACTATTGCATTGTTGAGACTCTGAGAGGATTGGGAGATCATATGAATCTTGGGCTGGTATAGAAATATAAGGAATTTCATCTTCTGAAATTTATTTCAATACCTACGGCCAATATTCGTCATGTTGATTCCCACTTTGAATGGAAGGTGAGTAGTGTTATCAGTTAGGGATGTTCATAGAAATCCACCCTGAATTAAGAGATAAATAGCAAAATACCCCATGAGAGTCTTACCTGAGATTCAATGTCCAGATCTCTTGCCACAAGACAATCTGAGGTTGCGAGTCTTTACATTCCATTTATTACCCCACCAAAAGGACTGTCACTAACAAAAAAAATGAGGGCTAGCCAATACAGTTTCTGTAAAGACCCTAAGATACTGATTTATCTAACCTAGAGTACCTTAACTCACCTTTTAACTCAACCTGATCAATTGGATACTGATACAGATGCCATAGTAGATAAGTTTTCATTTTCAATTTGCACAAAGTTGGATGGGATCTGTATAGCTCTTCTTTTCAAGTTTGGTTGAATCTAGAGATTTCTTAGCTCCCATAGATCAGTTATTTTTGGAAGTTAGCGAGAAGTTTTTTTTTTTTTTTTTTGGCAAATGTGTTTGTAGTAGCTCTAGCCCTGCTGATTACTGCTGCCTAATTGCCATAACTCCTATTTGTTCCAACACGGAGTACTTACCTCGAACTACTTTCTTAGGAGTATCTGGGATCTCCTCCCTAACCGACCAAGAATTTTGCGTAGTTTCCCCTATCTCTGTTTTCCCTTATCGGGTCCCTCCGTGGCGGATGGATACTCGCCCTGAGGCGACCCGGGGTCAGCGTGCGAGAGCTCGCTGCTAGGTCTGAGTCGCCAGTAAGCGTCTGGTCTTGGCTTAGATTACATCTCGCTGCTCTCTCTCACATCCCGTCCGACCCACCATTGTGTTCCTTGTGCTTTCCCATCCTTTCCTTGTGTTGCTTGTGTTTTCGTTTTTCCCTTATGGAATCTCAACGTCGTTGTCCCGGGCCCAAGGCCGGTAAGTCTTGCGGGGCCTGACAACCAGGCCCGATGTCGACCCACACATGTTGTGCTCCTCGTGAAGAGGCAATAAGTGCTCGCCTGCCTCCACGTGTCCGGAATGTGACTCCTGGCCGGAGTTACAGTGGACCTTATTCGAGACTAAGAAGAAGAAGGCGCCCTAACGGTCTCCTAGGAAGGCGAGTATCAGCGTCCTTGACGTCGCCTTCAGAGAGAGGTTCTCCTTCGCCTTCCCCTACCCAGAGTGGGGGACGAGGTAAGTCCGTTGCAGGGAAACAGCCTATTGCCGTTCCCCATGAGTCTGATATCAAGGATGCTAATTGTATTGTGCCTACGCAGCCGAGTGGGGGGTCTGCTAGTGTGGCGGAAGTGTGTTCCGTGGACGAGGTTCTGGTGCCCGCAGGACCCGTCTCCAGTGAAGACCCGGTGTGGGGGAGGTCAGAAACAGCTCCTTCCCCCCCATCGTGGCAGTGTTTTGTAGGAACAGCGGTTTCCGGGGGCGAGCGAGACAAAGAAAGGCAGGCCACATGCTCTTCAGACCCCGACTCCATTGTGTGGACGGCGCCAAGGACGCCCTTCAGGTCACCCATGTGGCAAGAGGAGGAGTTTGCTGGCTGGTTTGCCTCTCGAGGGGTACTACGCACGCCCCCGGCGCCCTCTGCTTCGCTACCGCCGGACTTCATGCAGCCTGTCACCCCGGTAGCACAATCACGAGCCCCTAGGTTAGTGGCAGAAGACAAGTAGGACTCGGACAGCTCCTCTTCCTCTTCATCTTCCTCGGACGATTCCTCGTCCTACAGTTCATCATCGTCGGAGGATTCCAGCGGCCGGGAGGCGAGAAGGAAGAGGAAGAAGACGAGCTCATACGCAGGCCCCTCAAGGAAGAAGGCCAAGATTACGAGAAGGAAGAATAAGAAGAGGAATTCTTCCAAGAGGAAGTATATTAAAGTGGCTTTTCCCCCTTACGGGTCGAGCAGGGCCCCTACCGCTCCAGTGCCTGCCTCGGTGGCCGCTTCTGCGCCCTTTCCCAGTGTCTCTTCGGCTCCGTCCACCCGTCGGATGCAGCCGTTGGCACACTTCAACTTTCCTTGCCTTTACCCGGCAAGTCACCGGCTCCATCCGTCCAGCGGAGGCAGCCGCGGGTGCGACTCAGCAGCATGGCGCCCACGTCCTTTGTCTCACCGGCTCCGTCCAAGCTACGGATGCAGCCGCTGGCACAACAAGACAGTTACTCTCCACGGATTTCCCCGGGAGGGGGTAGAGTCGGTAGACCCATGACGGCTACCTCCACCCCGACGGCTCCAGCCATGACGGAGGCAGCCGCTCCATCGAGCCGGCCTGAGGTAAGGGATACGTCCGCCCCCGTGGATCCATCCGTGATCAAGGATGCAGCTGACACGAAGGATCAAATGGTAGAGGGTTTGCTGGACACCGACGAGTGTTCCCCAGATGAAGTGTCCTCCTACAGGAAGGTCCTTGCTCTGATCCAGCAATATCACAAATTAGACGATCCTAAACCATCGTCAGAGCAGGCTTGGCTTTCGGGTTTAGGGAGGATGGTAGACAATCCGGTGCAGCAGAAGCCATCCTTGATCCTACCCCTAGCGCCGGACGTGGCCCTGAGTATGGAGCATGTCGACCGGTTTGTAGCAGGGCATAAGAACTCGCTATTAGCCCAAGGGTCCTTCAAGCTCCTGCCTGGACTAAGGACCCAGAAAAAGTTTTTTGTGCCGGACTGCCGTCATGCAACCTTAAACCAGGGCAGTACAAATGAAAGGAGCCTTACTGCCCCAGTGGTCTTCTCTCAAGCGGAGGCCGCCATGATGGAGGACACTTCACAAGATATCGTAAAAGTGACCTCCTGGCTGGACTGGTGGGCGTGCACCTTGGCAGGGTTCCAGCTATCCCACGATCTATCAGTGCTGGAAAATCAGGCCCTACTGCAGGAACTCATCCGTTCAGGAGGGAAAGCTATGAAATTCCTTACTTTCCAGTCACTGACCCAGATGGCAAACTGGGTATTAAGGAGGAGGGATACAGTCCATAGCAGGCTTCCCCGTAGACTTCCCGAACGTGAGGCGAAGTTTCTAAGAAATGCTCCGGTGTGGGGTGAGACCGTGTTCCCCCTTCAGGCAGTAGCAGAAACGATGGAGAGAGTGGGCAAGCTTAAGGACTCGTCAGAGCCCAGACAGTCAGCGGCAAGACGTCCTCCCCATAGGAGACCATCAGTGGATGGGGCCTACCCACCTATGCCACCAGCTAGACAGGAGGCCCTCTCCCCTTCCTGGCATCAATCCCCGCGGCCCTCCCGCAGGAGTGGTGCCCCAGCCCAGGCCTCCTTTAGGCAGAAGTACTCAGGCTCAAGGCGAGGTCGCTCAAACCGTTTCCCCGGAAGGAGATAGGAAGAGAGGCCCCCTACACCTTCCCTCGCCTCAGGTGGGGGGATGCCTCAAACGTTATTGTCAAGCATGGCGGGACAACGGTGCGGACCCGTGGTACGTGGCAGTCCTCAGAGAGGGATACAGGATTCCCTTCCTGTCAGAACCGCCCCCTCTGATCCCCGAACATCGGGCGGAATGGCTGGCACCCAAAGATCACAAGTAGAGAGCAGCCTTGCAGGAAGAGGTGTCAGCCATGTTGAACAAGGGAGCGCTGCAACCTGTCCAGGAATTGTCCCCAGGGTTCTACAGCAGGCTCCTCCTGGTAGAGAAAACTACGGGAGGTTGGAAGCCAATCATCGACCTCTTGGCCCTGAACAAGTTTATCAAGAAGACGTCCTTCAAGATAGACACGCCGAAGTCGGTGCTGGCAGCCTTGAGAGAAGGGGGTTTCATGATGTCCTTGAATCTCAAGGATGCCTACTTTCAGATCCCCGTACACCCCTCCAGCAGGAAGTTCCTCAGAGTGAAGTGGGGTTCCCAGTCTCTACAGTTCAGGACCCTCTGCTTCGGCCTGTCAACGGCTCCTCAGGTGTTCACGAGGGTGTTCACCGTAGTATCAGCCTGGGCACACAAGCAGGGCATCAGGCTCGTCAGATATCTAGACGACTGGTTGCTACTTTCAGCCTCAGAGGCAGCCTTAAAGGAGCAGGGGCGAAACTATTACAGTTCTGCAGAGATCTAGGGATCACCATCAACTAAGAGAAGTCCCAGTTAGTCCCCACCACCAGGATGACGTACCTAGGGATGGTCCTTGACTCCCAGTTAGCGAAGGCATTTCCCTCTCAAGAGAGGCTGAACAACCTGGATCAAGTTATACGACCATTCCTGACAAATACACCAATGAGAGCCAAGGATTGGCAGAGACTTGTGGGACACCCGGTCTCGTTGGAGAAGTTGGTTCCTCAGGGGAGGCTCAAGCTAAGGCCAGTCCAATGGAACCTATAGGACGTCTGGTCACCAGGAGACCCTCCTCAGAACTTAGTTAGGATGACTCCGGCCTCCAGGAACATGCTCCTCTTGTGGTCCGACAGGGGGAACACCCTAAGGGGGTTACCGTTCGCGTCCGCTCCTCCAGAGATGTTGCTCTTCACAGACGCGTCAAAGGAGGGGGGGGGTGGGTGGGAGCCCATCTACTCGAAGAGACGGCAGAGGGAAAGTGGTCCCTAGATGAGAAGCCCCTCCACATTAACCTGCTCGAGCTCCTGGCAGTTCAAAAGGCCCTCGCAACGTTCGCCCATCAACTTCAGGGAAACTCAGTAGCCCTCACGTGCGACAACGCCACCGTGGTGGCATACATAAAGAAGCAGGGAGGCTTGAGATCAAGGGAACTATGCGACCTCACGTCTCAGACCCTGGAATGGGCCGAGAAGAACCACATCGTTTTCGCAGCCAGGTTCATTCTGGGGAAGAGAAACGTACTGGTCGACGGCCTCAGCAGGGCAGGACAAGTAGTAGGGTCGGAATGGTCTCTACATCCGCAAGTAGCACAGGAGGTACTCCAGTTGTGGGGCTCACCAGTAATAGACCTGTTCGCCACAAGGCTCAACGCTCAGCCACCCGTATTCTGTTCTCCTGTGCCAGACCCGACAGCAGCTTTCGAGGACGCCTTCCAGCACTCGTGGGACGGTCTCAATGTACAGTATACGCCTTTACCCCCTTTGGGATTCTCAGACAGGTACTCAACAGACTCAGACAGTCAAGGGCTACAAGGTGACTTTGGTAGCGCCCTGGTGGCTGGAGAGGGAGTGGTTCGCGGATCTACAGGACCTGGCCACACTCCCTCCGTGGCCCCTTCCAGTAAGGGAAGATCTACTACACCAGCCTCACTTTCGAAGGCTTCACGAAAACCCTGTGCCTTCAGCTACACGCGTGGAGGTTATCGAGTGCCTGTTAAGGAAGGAAGGATTCTCGGTGAAGACAGCTTCAAGGATGTCAGGGTATCTTCGAAAGTCCTTGTGCGTGGTGTACCAGGCCAAGTGGGCCACATTCGTGAAGTGGTGTGCCACACAGAACCTGAGACCCTTAGATGTATCAGTCCACAGGATTGCAGACTTCCTGGTTCACTTGAGAGATGACCTGGGGGTCTCCATTCCAGCTATCAAGGGGGTCCGTGCAGCCCTGGGGCAAGTTTTTCAACTCAGAGGCATCGACCTGAGGGCCTCTCGCCAGATTTTCATGCTCATCGGGAGTTTCGAGCAGTCTTGTTCCTCACGCGCCTCTAGGGTTCCGCAGTGGGACGTGGCCAAGGTTCTCAAGGCTTTAACTTGGCCTCTCTTCGAACCCGTTAAGGACATTCTGGATAAAGACCTCACTCTCAAGACAGTGTTCTTACTAGCTCTAGCCTCAGCCAAGCGTGTGAGTGAGCTCCACGGCTTCTCCTTCGTGGTCTCGCACTCGAAAGGGTGGAAGGAACTGTCCTTTAAGTTTCTACCTGAATTTGTGGCCAAAACCCAGAACCCAGCAGTTGTGGACCCAAGGTTCGAGGAGTTCTCAGTTCCGGCAATCCCTCACTCAGACAACCCGGAAGACTTGCTCCTGTGCCCAGTGAGAACAGTCAGAAAATACCTTAGTAAGACAGCCAAACTCAGACTGTACGAGGAAATCCCTGGACTCCTTCTCCATTGGGCCAGTGATTTCCGCCATGCAACAAGTTTAAAGCTAAAGGCCCTGGGTAGCCCGAGGGAAGTAATCGCAAGCGACACAAGTTTCCTCCTTACTCCCCCTTTTCCCCTTTCCTCTCCTCCTCCCATTTGAGAGATGGATGCTGTGGAAGCCCATGTCTGGATTATGCATAAAGGTGAGTTATACAAAAAGGTAGACTTTTGCGTGCTTTCCCCGACTCTCCTACCCTGTCCACTGTGACGTCTAGACCTAGCCTCCTATATAGGTCCCGTGTCCTGAGATGGTAATGGGGTCTTCTGGCCTGTATGTCCACCCCTTCCTCCTAAAGTTTAAGTCTCCTAAGAAAATAGTTCGAGGTAAGTACTCCGTGTTGGAGCAAATCACAAATTTTAAGTAATTTGTATTTTTCTAACAGTATACTGTAGTACTTACCTCGAACTACAGTACTTTCGGGTTATTGCCCACCTATCCTACCCCGAGTGTCTTACAGGAGTTCAAGTAGTACTTAAACATACTCTTACTGGCAACTCAGACCTAGCAGCGAGCTCTCGCACGCTGACCCCGGGTCGCCTCAGGGTGAGTATCCATCCGCCACGGAGGGACCCGACAAGGGAAAACGGAGATAGGGGAAACTACGCAAAATTCTTTGTCGGTTAAGGAGGAGATACCAGATACTCCTAAGAAAGTAGTTTGAGGTAAGTACTGTTAGGAAAAATACAAATTACTTAAAATTTGTGATTTGTTCCAACACGGAGTACTTACCTCGAACTACTTTCTTAGGAGACTTACACTTTAGGAGTGTGAAGTCGGAAGTGAAACCTCCCCCGTGGAACGTGGTTCCATTACGCCAGGCAACAGATAACCACCTTACTTGGAAGACTGTGTTCCTACTCGATTTGGCTTTGGCCAAACGAGCCAGTGAATTTCATGATCTCTCATATGACATCGCCCATTCAAGGGGATGGGGAGAGGTAACGTTCAGCTTCGTCCCTGAGTTTGTTGCCAAGACTCGGAATCCATTGTTATCAGATCCTAGTTTCGATTCCTTTAGGATAAGGAGTCTCTGCTCTGTAAGTGACGATTCAGATCATCTGTTACTGTGCCTAGTAAGGAGTTTGAGGTTCTACCTCAAAAGAACAGCGGCAGCTCATCCTCGGGTGCCTTCGCTCTTCGTCAGCACCGGAAAGAACAAGAGGAGGATCACTAAAATCACCGTCTTGCCATAGAATGCAGTCATCGACCACGCTCTGAATTCTGATCCTCCTCCAACACGCCAACCTAGAGCACACGATGTCGGGCATAGCTACGTTCCTAGCCTTCAAAAGAAACTACTCGGTGATGCAGGTTTCACAAGCAGGTGTGTGGAAGCGTCAAAAACTTTCACAGTCCAAGATGGGACTTACAGGAGACTCGATACGTTCTCTATCAGTCCTGTGGTGCCTGCGCAACAGCTGATTTATTGCCTCAAGCTTCTTATTGGACAAGTAGCAGAAGGTTGAGGGCACTTACCTGGTTTTAAGCTGAGTGAATGAAAAGGAATGACTGGCTCTTTTCTTTTCCTCATCCTCTCCTCTCTTGGGGAAAGCAGCATCCTGGGTCCTCTGCACAAGCTGGCCTCAACCACAACAGGTAAACCATAGCTCCCTTGTTTTCCTTGCGTACTTAGTATTGGGTCAATACTGTTATGTCCCCATACCCTGGCGAGGTGGTATTGGGAAAATCTTGGTCAACTCGGTTAATTCCTATGCACTCGGAATAACATATACTTTGACAGTCACATTGCTAGTAACTCGACACACTGGTTGCGTAGGCCACAGACCTTGCGTAGCAAGGTTTAGCGAAGTCTTAGGGTCTCCTTATTTTTTGTACTAACCTACATAAGAAAAGGTAAAGCCAAAAAGCCAGATTGTCAGGGACATCCACCCTCTTACTGGGTGAGTTACCCCTATGAATAGTGTAGGTATGTATTCCAGATACAGAATTTGTATTTTTCCTAACGATACAAACCTTTAGCTATTTGTACAAACTTACCTGCCAACCCTGTCCCCTTTGAATTCCTACCTCAAAACAAAGTGTAGCACAGTCACAGGTGTGTGAGTGAGAGGGGTACCTAGCTACCCCAACCCCCTCGATTCTCCCGCTAACTAGGAGGATGGGTAGTAAACCCTCGCTAAATTTTAATGGCTCGTCCTTTCAGCTTCGCCGAAAGTAATACCCCTATAAATAGCTAAAGCTTTGTATTGTTAGGAAAAATACAAATTACTTCCAAATTTGTCACATTTACCTGTAAGTTTAAACCTGGCTGACAACTCACATTAGGTATAAGATTTTCTGAAAGTACATGTGCTTATGCAATAGTAAGAACTAATCAAAATAGTAGCAAGTAAGAGAGGACTTTGTTTGCTTGACTGTTCATTACGCCTGCTCCTCTTTCTTTCAGGAACAAGCAGTGTTACAAATACATGGGCCAACATTTTTATTTGGTTTTTCATTAAAGTCAAACTTCTCTTTCTTTGACTTAATATATCTTGTCTTTCTTTGACTGAATTTATCTTGAAATGCAGATTAAAGTAATTACTTTATGTTTGAATATTATGTGACAGTTGATGATAAAGAAATCTTATCAAATGGCAGTTTATATGATTGGTCTTGACACTTTGACAGTGTTAATTATGAGGCCCTTATTTTCAAACTTCAACAGTTGCGAGTAAGTGGGTCTTTACTTACATCATTATTGAATTTTTAATAAATAGATTGTAGAATTGTTGTTGATGACCACGATTGTGATTGTAGGAATGTGATGTCTACTGTTCCTCAGGGTAGTGTGTAACCCTTTATTTTCATACCATATACACATGATAAGTGGTTTGGCATAGAATACAAGCTTGTTGCATAAGCAGGGGATGCTACTCTCTTTGCCTCAATTTCTTTTCCCGAATGTAGTTATGCGGCTGCTGAATCTCATTGAAATACAGTGAACCCTCGTTTATCGCGGTAGATAGGTTCCAGACGCGGGCGCGATAGGTGAAAATCCGCGAAGTAGTGACAGCATATTTACCTATTTATTTAACATGTATATTCGGACTTTTAAAACCTTCCCTTGTACGTAGTACTGTTAACAAACCACCCTTTAATGTACAGAACACTTAATGCATGTACTACAGCACCCTAAACTAAAACAGGCACAAATATTAAAGGCGATTTTATATCATGCGTTTCCTAAACACCTAAAAAGCACGATAAAA
Source organism: Palaemon carinicauda (assembly GCF_036898095.1). NCBI lineage: Eukaryota > Metazoa > Arthropoda > Malacostraca > Decapoda > Palaemonidae > Palaemon > Palaemon carinicauda. Next base: position 293,584,074 of record NC_090725.1, on the reverse strand, counting down.
AATGGCAACCAATGTTTTGTTTACGTTCATCTCTGATCATAATGAAGAAACAAACTCATTTAGTGTACACATATATGTATAGGTTAGTTTTTGCATCGATTATATTGATTATACAGTACTGTATGTTGATTTTTTTATTACCAATGTTTTAGTTTACGTATTTTTCTTAGGACTTCCAAATGAAATCTTTTTCTTTATGACGCCGCCTGAAACGACAGCGTGTACGCTCAGTAAACAACCACGCTCAGAACAAACAAGGCATTTAACGCGCATGATGATAGTGATAAATAATGATACAGTACATACAGTATTTACAGTAAAAGCATTTACAAAATATGTTACCTTACAAATATAAATTATACAGTACTTGTACGTAGCAAAGCAGGAAAACAATTTGAGAGAGAGAGAGAGAGAGAGAGAGAGAGAGAGAGAGAGAGAGAGAGAGAGAGAGAGAGAGAGAGAGAGAGAGAGAGATTGTTTTACGTACGTAAATGTAAATTTTAAACAAAAAAAATATGATAGGTTACAACATGTAGACTTTTAAAACCTTCCCTTTAACTTAATGCATACAGTACGTACATTACTAAACTATAAAACAGGTTAAAGTAAAAAATAAAGATTGTTACTGTACTCACCACGAAAGAAGTTGAAGAAAAACTTGAATGGTGATGGCGATGAATTTGCTGCACAGTAGAAATGATGATGATGAAGCTGATGATGTGTTCTACTGTGCAGTCAATGATAGTATTTTACGTCTCTTCAGACGGAGGTGTCTTTTCCTGGGACACCTCTTCAACTTCTTCAATTTCTTCCGAAGGCGTACTAGCAGGAGGAACTGGCTCTTTTTTGCGAGGCTGGAAGAACATTGTGATCGGAAGTTGTTGCCGCTGCTTCTTTTTTCGATCTAAGAGCATTTTGTAGGGAGTCATGTCTTCATCGATCTTGTTGCAGAATTGCATCGAGCGAACCATATCCTCGTCCCACTCTTGTAACATTTCTTTCGCCTCCTTCATATGGTTGCAGAACTTGGCAAGCCGTTCTAATGTTAAGCCCGTTTCTTCGACATTTTCTTGGGTCTCTTCCTGGGTACCCTCACTCTCTTCCTCACTTGCCGATTTCGTCAGGTCTTCGAGGTCTGCGTCAGTTAGGGGCTGGGAATGGCAGTCCAACAACTCGTCGACGTCTTCAGTCGTCATGTCGCCAAACCCGTCACCTCCAATTATGGCAGCCAACTGCACAGATTTCCGTATTGCAGAGTGTTGGATTTCCGACGGAGTAAATCCCTTGTCGTCGTAAACAATATCGGGCCACAGCTTCTTCCAGCTCGCATTCACGGTTGCAGGTTTCATCTCTTGAAGTGCCTTTTGAATATTCTGCAGGCACGTGGCTATGGTGTACTGCCGCCAGTACGCCTTCAAGTTGAAATCTTCATCCTCGTCATCTTGGGCAGCATCCACACACGCAACGAGGTCCGCCAAGGTATTCTTCGTGTAGAGGGCCTTGAACGCCCTGATAACCCCCTGGTCCATCGGTTGAATTAATGACGTGGTGTTGGGTGGCAGGAACTCAGCCTGAACGCCCTCACGCGACAGGTCAGTTGCGTGTCCACCAGCGTTATCCATAAGGAGAAGGATCTTGAATGGCAAGCCCTTCTCTAAGAGATATTCATGGACTTGCGGGATGAAACACTGGTGGAACCAGTTGGAGGTCAGCATCTTCGTAATCCATGCTTTTTGATTATGCATCCAGTACACGGGAAGGAGATTCTTATTTTTATTTTTCAAAGCGCGAGGATTTTTCGACTTATAAATAAGCCCCGGCTTTAACAAAAATCCAGCAGCATTGCCACACATCACGAGGGTAACGCGATCCTTGAATGCCTTAAAGCCAGAGGCTTTGGCTTCCTCTTTGAACAGGAAAGTTCGCGACGGCATTCTCTTCCAAAACAAGCCGGTTTCATCCATATTAAACACTTGTTCCGGCTTGTATCCACCTTCAGCGATAATGTTCTTGAAAGTCTGGTTCACGTAAGTTTCAGCAGCGGCAGTGTCAGCGGAAGCAGACTCCCCATGCAGGGAAACGCTTTTCAGGGCGAAGCGTTTCTGAAACTTCGCGAACCATCCTTTGCTTGCGGAAAAACGTTTCTGAGGCTGGGAATCAGTGGATGTCCCTGGTTGAGGATCATCTGCATCATCATCATCTTCAGCATGGTTGCCGTCGTCGTCTTTAGGTTCCTTTGCAGCAAAATTCTCATATAAGCTCAAAGCCTTTGTTTGGATGGTGTTCGTATCCAACGCTATGTTCTTCTTCCGGCAGTCGGCAATCCACACAGCTAAAGCACCTTCCATGCGTACGATCGTTTTATTACGCGTTGTAACGACTCGCTTCGCTGATCTGCTAAAGGTGATTGCAGCAGTCTTTCTAATGTTCGCCTCGTCCTTTTTTATATAGCGAACGGTGGATTCGTTGATGCCAAAATGGCGGCCGGCGGCCGCGTAACTTCTACCATCTTTTAACATGTCGAGAAGCGTAACCTTCGCAGCTATCGTCATCATCCTTCGGTGGAGTTTAGGCTCACTACCAGCCTTACTAGAAGCAGAACGCTTGGGAGGCATTGTACAGTAGGATTTAACAGAAAGTTCAACAAAAAGTTCAACTTGAAACAGTCGCACACAGCACAGATTAAACTTCACAAACTTAAGAACGTCTACTCAGCGATACGCGGAAAGAGAAAGTGAACGATCCAGCCCCGCGAGAACTTTGATGCTGCGGGTAGAAGATGCGGGCAAAACACCAATCACAGGCTAGATAACAAAACTTGAGTTTTGATTCGTCATCTATCAGCGCTTGAACCAATCACAACCCGTCTTACAGTACTATGATGCGTTGGTTACTCATAGAAGATGCCCCGCGCATAATGAACGTACGTAGATTAAGTACAATACCGTAATAATAATAAATAATGATAATAATACTGTACAGTAATAATAATAATAATAATGATAATAATAATAACAATAATAATTTTATTAACAACAACAACAATAATAATAATAATAACAATAATAATAAAAATTTACGTACGCTATTTTACGCCTCTCTCTCTCTCTCTCTCTCTCTCTCTCTCTCTCTCTCTCTCTCTCTCTCTCTCTCTCGTACGCTTACAGTATTCGAAATGTGATTTTTGCAACAAAGAATATTATTGGATGCAGTACTGTACTACGTACGTATACATACAAAAGATTCATGGAAAAGAAGCACATCCATTACAGTACACACCATTCTAATATGGTATGACTGCATCTGATTTGCGTTTCATGTTCGATTTAATTTTACTACGTACTGAATTATCGTATGATCACATTCTCTTTTCGTGTTTTATTTCTTTCTGTGCTGAATTATATATCATATGTAATGCAATGAACAATCAGTAAGAGCAGATATTACTAATTACAGTATTAATGGAATTACAGGTAACAAAATATCGTATTTGGTTGTCTTCAGATTTCGCGGTATTTTCGAATTTTCCGGAAAATCCGCGATATGTATATATATATGGGTTATGGGAAAACCCCGCGAAGTGGTGAATCCGCGATTGTCGAACCGCGAAGTAGCGAGGGTTCACTGTAATACCAAATGGTGTGAGTGTTTTAGTATGTTTAATTAATATGTGTTATTTAGCGTTGAATGGCCTTTGATGCCCCAGTGCTTGGCATGAGGCCTGAATTTTATATTCATTCATTCCTCTTTAACAGTCAATACTTCACAGTATGCTAGAAGTTTTGTTCCAATTGCGACCTGATTGAGAAATGATCTTCCTAATCTGGTAATTGAATCGGTGGAACTTCAGAATTTTAAACCTGCAGCAAATGCTTTTATGATGAACAAGCTGATATAAGTGTCTCTTCATGATTTATATATGACAGATCAATGACATTATTACTAATTTTAAAACATTTTATATCAATTATTCATTACTTCTCATGAGGTTTATTTATATCTTTATCTCCTCTCCTCAGTGGGCTACTTTTCCGTGTTGGAGCCCTTGGGCTTGTAGCATCTTGCTTTTCCATCTGTTGTTGTAGCTTAGGTAGTAATTATAATGATAATAATGCTTTTTATTTCCTATAATGGAAAGTAAATTTATGTAAACAGACAAAAGAATAATACTACAACTTGTGAATGTTAATAGTAACTATTTGTTAAAATTTGACCTACACAATTTTATCTTAGGTAGAAATCTTCTATGCTTGATCCACATTCAATGAAAGACTTATTTTTTTAGAAATATGAGGGCAATATGCTCTATCAAAGTTTTTCCTTGTTTTCAGGAAGCATTAAAGATTCGAGGTGTAGGTGCGCGGTTGGCTGACAAAGTAGCCGAAATTGTTGAAAGTGGGAAGTTAAGAAAGGTGGCTGAAGTATGTGAAGGAGAAGAGGCTAAAACGTTACAGCTTTTCATGGGAGTCTGGGGTGCTGGCCCAACTACTGCCCAAAATTGGTACATCCAAGTAAGTTTTCAATAAATTACCAAAGTTGATTTAATTTTAAAATCATGATTTTAATCATCTTTTAATTTTGTATATAATTTATCTTGCTGTAAATGGTTGGTGCATTTATTTCCTATATAAATGTGTTTAAAGTTATTATCTGGAGTCGTGAATATGGATAGTCAGTACCATAAGGAGACTAGCTAGTTTAAAGATGATGAAAATGCTTTGAATATGGGGAGTTTCTAAAAAGAAATCTCATTACTTCATGGGCATTTATGAATTTCTGTGCAAAGTACTTTATTAAAATTTACCTTAGTTTTATAACAAGAAGTTACTTTCTAAAAATAACTTAAATAAAAATAGGTAACTATGAATGCATATAAGTTAGTGCAATATATTGATGATTAATATTAAGGAGTTTTGACAAAGAAAAAAATTTTGCCCAGGTGCTGTATATACTCCAAGGACTTTCCTGCCTCAGGCAAGAACAGGAAATCCAATATGACTCAATTACCAAAAAAATATTGTTCCCCTATACTCAGTGAGTATAGGGGAGACCTACAAATTCCGGTACATTGGATCTTACCACAGTATCTCCGAAACTGCTTGTTGTCTGCCACCTGTGATGTCACACATGGCCTGTAAACTACCATTGTAGTTCCTGCCCATGCACCTATGTCATCAACAGGCCTCAACCATCATAAGACTATTGTTGGTCTGGGTATTTTAAACAAAGTAACTTTAGGAGACATGAATCTCTCTGAATATATTTTTAAAGCTGACATAGGACAGAGGTTATTATTGTTAGACTCTAGTGCGAAGATATAGAGTGGGGTCCTGTCTTGGGAGAGGTTTCTCATTTTTGGCTATGTAAAGGTGTCCCAGAGTCAGAATTAAAAGATGATTTGGAATTATGGTAATAAACTCCCAATCTCTTCAAAAGCCCACCAGTTTGCTGACTCTAGCTCTAGAAGCTAATGCTACTAGAAAAATAGGTTCTGTTTTCTTAAGGCCAACAATTGGGTAATCTTGTGAAACGTGTCAGAGTCGAGATCCATGCCGAAGACAAGCTTGATAAATTCCGTTTGAACAGATTTATATGACAGTATAGTTGATGACTGGAGCTTCCTTTTCTCAAAGCGGTGGACTAGCAAGGAAGCTAAGAATTCTTGGGGTTAACGGACGAGGTGGGATTGATATGGTTTTGTCAATGGAAGACCTCTTGCAGCTCATCAAATAAGTTAAATTGTGGTCTGAGAATTCTTTTGAAAATGCAGGAGAGGAAATCCAAGTGTGAAGGTTCCGTGTCAGAAAGGAGAAAGCGAAGGCAATCTGTCTTCCCACTTTCTGGTACAGCTGTGCCGACTGCAAAGGTTCTAGTCTTGGTCTCATCCGAAGAAATGATGGGTACCACGGGTTGTTGGGCCAAAGTGCACAGCTGTCCCTAAAAAATTCTGAGGATATGCAAAGCCTTAGAAATCAAAAGAGCCTTTGGAAACAGATAAATCGACAACCACCTGTTCCCATCTAGGTTCAGAGCATCTGATTACTCGGGAGGTCCACACTTGGAGCTACGTACAGATGAAGTTGGTGATTCTCTCTCACAGCAAATGGGTCTATCTGGAGATTCAGCACTAACTCCAGGACCTCCCGAAAAGACTTTTTGTCCAGGGTCCACTCGGTCTTTAAGACTTTATGCTTGAATAGGTTGTTTGCCACAACTCTTCACTCTCACTCCCTTCCTCATTTAACCTTTCAAGGCACTCCCTTCCTCTTTTAATACCATTGATTCTGGTCGTCCAACCAAAGCACTAACAACCTCTTCATCTCGATCATTAGACTACTGTATTATTTTTCAATATTTAACTTAGCCGGTGATTATATAAGCTGCAACTCTGTTGCTCGACAGAAAACTCTACGTTAAAAATCCGCCAGCGATCGCTATGCAGGTAGGGGGTGTACTTCAACAGCGCCATCTGTCGTGCAGGTACTCAGTACTCAATGTAAACAAAGAACTCAATTTTCTCTCTGTCGGGCTACCGGCAAGACCTACTAATTCGCTGTGCTAACTGGATTTGTTTTCACAACTATTGGTGAAGTACACTATTCTAGTTTTGAGCTTTCGCTATGCAGGTGTTTTATCTTCATCTCAAAACTTGAACTCGTTTTGGATAGATTTAATTATGGTGACAAAGAGAGTATGGACTTTCTTTCACTTTTAAATGGCCGACCCTTCCCTTAGACGGAAGTGTGTTTAGGCTTTTAGTAATTATCTTATCACGTTATAGATTTTCCTCTATATATTTTATATCTCTCCGCCTTTATTAGGCCTCTTCGATTAACTTTCCATTTTTTATAAACATTTAAAATAAATTTTAATGCTTTGTTTATATAGACCTTTCCTGAGAGTAGGCGGTCCTAACTTGGAAACCGAAGTTAATCAACATTGAGCCCTTTATATCGTCTTTAGCTTTTAAAGGATTTAAAACTTTTTAAATGTAATATTTTATGAAAGAATTTCTTTGATAGTCTTCGTACTGTTTTCAAAGATGAACTAACGTTTAGTTTTTTATGCTACGCAGTTGTTGACGTTCAGGACGTTCAACATGCACTCTATCGTTACGATAGAGAGAGAGTGTATCACGGTTTCACTTTGCAGTAAGAGTAAATCGATTCTGACGTTTTGTTCATTCTTTCTTAGCTTAAATGTTTTAAATTCTAATTTAAAGGAACTTTTTATTTGAAAAACCTTTCAGTTTTTTCCTTTAGTCAAATAACATGTTTTTTTGACGATATATAATTGGGCTCTTCTCTTAGGTGCGAAATCAAGAGAGAAAGAGAGAGAGAGATAGAGACGGAGGGAGAGAGAGGAGAGAAAACGTTCCGTTCAAGCGGGTAACGTTGTTCTCGTGTTACTCTCGTCCCTAGTCTCTGTACGGGGAGGAAGGATAAAACGTTTTTAGGTTTTTATTCTCGTCCCCAGGCTATGTGCGGTGAGAGATTGAAAACGTAGTTATATGAACTAGTGTTTAGTCTCTTTCCCAGCCACTGATTTTTCTTTTTATTTTAAAATGTTTTCTGTTTTTTGCTGGTATTATGAGCTTGCATTATACGACTAATTTCGCAATTACTACCTTTTAATGAAGGGTAGAATTGCGTGTTTCAGGTAGAAATAAGTGCAAAACAGAAAATCGAAGTGATAAAGTGATATGCGCAAAGTGTTACAGTGTTGCGTCCGAGGCGCAAAGTGTTACAGTGTTGCGTCCGAGGGTTCGTCTGTTCGTGCCTGTCGTTCACCTAGTCCGGGACCTCTTGCAATCTCCCAAGCCCAGGGGAGAAGTAATGTCAAAAGACTTATGGGTTCGAGAGGCCTTGACCAACGAACAGACGTTTTCCCTCTATGGTATCGGGTGTTTCTTACCAAGATCTCCCCTACCATAAGACGAGAGAGACGTTGTTTCTCCTCGCCATCCGTAGGCTTTTCGCATAAGAAACCTGTCACAAGGTTTCGAAGCCCTTAAGCGAAAGTCAGTCCTTTCAGGACAGGTCCAGCGTCCTGGTTACAGCCATTAGGACAGCTCTGACCCTATGCAGTCATCGGATAACTGCTCGCCGCCTAACAAAAGCGTAACACAGACTCCGAAAGTTTTTTTGTAGGCAAAGTGTTGCGGTCACAGACGTTACCCTCGTCTATTACCACAACCATTTCCGTTGATCCTTAAGGGGTTGTATGGCAAAACATGCAGTATATGCTTGCCTCCCTTATGGAAGACTATTCTGCCGATAAGTCCGTTGAGTCTAGCCGTTTATCTCATCGTTATCCTGGCTTTCAGCCAACCTAACGTTCCTTTGTGCTTACTGTTGACGTTGGCGTAGCTTAGTCACGTCAGTCAGGTTGTTTAGAACCACACTCGATGCAGTCTCGTGTGGTTTTTCAGCCGCATTTGGACGTTAGGCCACTGGCTGATGCTCCTGTTGACGTTCTAGACGTTCACTAACAATCGGAGTTGACTTGTTTTGACGCTGTGCGTCAACCTCCGCATTCTAGAGTAGTTTTGACTGCTCAGTCTAGGCAGTCAAAGCAGTCTCGAGTGGACGCTGTACGTCCTCACGCACCTGTTGTGGTTGACAGTTCAGTTGTTGACAGTTCACAGACTGTCAAGCAGTTACATGACGTTGCGTTCTGGTCCGCTACTTATGCACCAGTGAGAGACTCAGCTTTTATCGGACAAGGTTCCTGTAGATGAGGAAGTTGCTGTTCTCCCTCCTACTGATATTCCCTTGAGGACTCTGTCAGATGGAGAGGAGCCTTAAGCTGCTTAGCCTCCTATGGACTTTAATTAAATCATGATGATTTTTTTTTAAGGATCTTCGTCCGGATCTTGTAACTGCTGCTCCTCGTTCGCCTAAACGTCAGAGCTTACACTAGGCCTAGCTACTTCGAAGCCGTTGTTTTTAAGCTAGTGCTCTCTCGCTCTCCTAGAGAGCGTTACGTTGGCTAGGCGACTGGTTTTTCACCAGGAGGAGTTTGGGGGATACAGCCTTTGCTTTCCCTTCTTTTAAACTGGTTTATAGAGCGAGAGTCTGATATGACACGAGAGAAGTTCTCGGCTTGGGAGTTCATGCCTCTGCCCAGATAGACTTCTCAATTCTGGTAGACTCTCCCTGGCGCCTAGCCAGGAGACGCTCCAAGTTGTTTACAGGTCAACTGCTCAGCTGTTGTCGAGCCTTTGAAGTTTTGCTGTACTATTATGTCACGCATAACAAGGCTTTCAGGGATGGTAAACGGTTCCGCCTCAGTCGCTAACCCCGTCTGTTGCCACACCTGCTCCCGTAGACCCTAAATGGGCTTTGCTGCAAGACATGCAGTCCAAGCTTGCGTCCTTGATAGAGGACTTAAATGCGGAGAAGAACCTTCTGGCCAACAACCTTCCAACCGGTCGGTTGTGCGCCCTGTTGACGCTGAGGTAACCTACTCGCGTCTGCCAGTTGAGGTGGTTCCTCCACCGATGCGACCCAGTGTGGGTTGCCAGCCGCACGTTGACGTTAAGCGACGCTCGGAGGTGGTTGTTGACGTTCAGGATGTTCAACAACCAGCAGAGGTGACTTGTTGTGACGCAGTGCGTCAACCTCAGCAACCCGGTAGGGTGTTGACTGCACAACCCAGACGGTCTAGACAGTTTCGGGTTGACGCTGTGCTTCCTCGCGCACCCATGGTTGTTGACAGTTCACAGACTGTGCAGCAGTTCCATGATATTGCGTCCGGCTCCGTCACGCATCCACCAGTGCGACCGGATTCAGCGAGTCAGACGTTGCCCACTCCGTTGCCGTTTCCTCATCAGTTTCGGATGAGGAACCCTCTGATGAGGACGTTGCTGAACAAGACGATCAGCCCCCAGCCCTGCTATCCATCCAGAAGATGCTGAAGAAGGAACGCTGCTCAGTCAGGCCGTGGATGAGTCTGGTAGGGACGCTGTCATCCGTGGATCAATTTGTGTCACTAGGAAGACTACACCTCCGTCCTCTTCTATACCATCTAGCTTTTCACTGGAAAAAGGACAAGTCGCTAGAAGCGGTCTCGATCCCGGTTTCCGAAAAGATAAAGTCTTGTCTGACTTGGTGAAAGGACTATATCAACCTAAGAGAGGGTCTTCCCCTGACTGTTCAGACTCCCAACCACGTTCTCTTCTCGGACGCATCGGACGTAGGCTGGGGTGCGACATTAGACGGTCGGGAATGCTCGGGAATATGGAACTCGAGTCAAAGGACAATGCATTTCAACTGCAAGGAGCTACTGGCAGTACGTCTGGCCTGGAAAAGCTTCAGGTCTCTCCTTCAAGGCAAAGTGGTGGAGGTGAACTCGGACAACACCACGGCTTTGGCGTACATCTCCAAGCAAGGAGGGACCTACTCTCTGACGTTGTACGAGATCGCAAGGGACCTCCTCACCTGGTCAAAAGGTCTAGACATATCACTAGTAACGAGGTTCATCCAAGGCAACTTGAATGTCATGGCAGATTGTCTCAGTCGGAAGGGACAAATAATTCCAACAGAATGGACCCTCCACAAGGATGTATGCAAGAGACTTTGGGCCACCTGGGGCCAGCCAACCATAGATCTCTTCGCAACCTCGATGACCAAGAGGCTCCCAATATTTTGCTCACCAATCCCGGACCCAGCAGCAGTTCATATAGATGCCTTTCTCCTAGATTGGTCACATCTAGATCTATATGCATTCCCTCCGTTCAAGATTGTCAACAAGGTACTGCAGAAGTTCGCCTCTCACGAAGGGACAAGGTTGACGCTAGTTGCTTCCCTCTGGCCCGCGAGAGAATGGTTCACCGAGGTACTTCGATGGCTAGTAGACGTTCCCAGAACACTTCCCCTAAGGGTGGACCTTCTACGTCAGCCACACGAAAAGAAGGTACACCAAGGCCTCCACGCTCTTCGTCTGACTGCCTTCAGACTATCGAAAGACTCTCGAGAGCTAGAGGCTTTTCGAAGGAGGCAGCCAGAGCGATTGCTAGAGCAAGGAGAACATCCACCCTTAGAGTCTACCAATCGAAGTGGGAAATCTTCCGAAACTGGTGCAAGTCAGTATCCGTATCTTCGACCAGTACCTCTGTAACTCAAATAGCTGACTTCCTCTTATACCTGAGGAAAGAACGATCTCTTTCAGCTCCCACTATCAAGGGTTACAGAAGCATGTTGGCATCAGTCTTCCGTCACAGAGGCTTAGATCTTTCCAACAATAAAGATCTACAGGACCTCCTTAAGTCTTTTGAGACCACGAAGGAGCGTCGTTTGGTTACACCTGGTTGGAATTTAGACGTGGTACTAAGATTCCTTATGTCAGACAGGTTCGAACCGCTACAATCAGCCTCCCTGAAAGATCTCACCTTAAAGACTCTTTTCCTGGTATGCTTAGCCACAGCTAAAAGAGTCAGTGAGATTCATGCCTTCAGCAAGAACATCGGATTCTCATCCGAAACGGCTACATGTTCTACAACTTGGTTTTCTAGCCAAAAACGAGCTGCCTTCTCGGCCTTGGCCAATATCGTTCGATATTCCAAACTTATCGTATGGTTGGAAATGAACTAGAAAGAGTCTTATGCCCTGTAAGAGCTCTTAAGTTCTATTTAAAACGAACTAAACCTTTACGAGGCCCGTCTGAAGCTTTATGGTGTTCAGTTAAGAAACCATCTTTGCCTATGTCAAAGAATGCTTTATCCTATTTTATCAGACTGTTAATACGAGAAGCTCATTCCCATCTGAATGAGGAAGACCAAGCTTTGCTGAAGGTAAGGACACACGAAGTTAGAGCTGTCGCAACTTCCGTGGCCTTTAAACAAAATAGATCTCTGCAAAGTATAATCGACGCAACCTATTGGAAAAGCAAGTCAGTGTTCGCGTCTTTTTATCTTAAGAATGTCCAGTCTCTTTACGAGAACTGCTACACTCTGGGACCATTCGTAGCAACGAGTGCAGTAGTGGGTGAGGGCTCAACCACTACAATTCCCTAATTCCATAACCTTTTTAATCTTTCTCTTGAAATGTTTTATTATTGTTTTTGGGTTGTCCGGAAGGCTAAGAAGCCTTTCGCATCCTACTTGATTTGGCGGGTGGTCAAAGTCATTTCTTGAGAAGCGCCTAGATTAGAGGTTTTGATGAGGTCCTGTTGTATGGGTTGCAACCCTTGATACTTCAGCTCCTAGGGGTCGCTCAGCATCCTAAGAGGATCGCGAGGCTCCGTAAGGAAGACGTACTTAAAAAGGCAGAGTAATTGTTCAAGTCGACTTCCTTACCAGGTACTTATTTATTTTAAGTTTGTTATTTTGATAACTGCTAAAATGAAATAAAAAATCCTTAGCTCATAATAATGTAAACATTTATTGCTGGTCTCTACCCACCCCCCTAGGTGTGAATCAGCTTATATAATCACCGGCTAAGTTAAATATTGAAAAATGTTATTTTTATAATAAAATAAATTTTTGAATATACTTACCCGGTGATTATATATTAAAGGACCCTCCCTTCCTCCCCAATAGAGACGCAGTGGACCGAGGAGAAAATTGAGTTGTTTGTTTACATTGAGTACTGAGTACCTGCACGACAGATGGTGCTGTTGAAGTACACCCCCTACCTGCATAGCGATCGCTGGCGGATTTTTAATGTAGAGTTTTCTGTCGAGCAACTCTTCACTCTCACTCCCTTCCTCATTTAACCTTTCAAGGCACTCCCTTCCTATTTTAATACCATTGATTCTGGTCGTCCAACCAAAGCACTAACAACCTCTTCATCTCGATCATTAGACTACTGTATTATTTTTTAATAATGGTTGACTTTGTAGGGGTAGATATATTCATATGCTCAAGGATGCGGTTTATCCTTATTAATAGTCGCAACTGTAGAATGACTAAGGCCTAATACACGTCCTATGTTCATATGAGTGGTCTCACCGTTTTGGTTCGCTTCACTATGGCCACTTCAATTAACTAGCGTAGATTTTCCTCTTCTTGGATGTACTGCCGTCAGAAGTCTCCCTTTTGCTTTCCAGACATAATGCAAAACAAAATAAGGCACAAAAATATCCAAAATAGAGGAACACTGAAATCTCGGATGCATATTGTAAACTAAGTTGACGAACTGATGCTAAAGTGATGTGTACTGCACTGCTACACAGCCAGGTGACAGTGTTGACTGCTCTCTATGTTGGCAAGTAGTTCTTCGTATTAACGAATCAAACTTTGTTACTCAAATTTGTGTAACGCTGAATCTTTAAATATCTTAAGGGAGCCTGTTTGTAAAGTGAATAGTCATAACTTGATACTGTTGTAACTCGAGGACCTCCTGTAATTTGTTTTATATTGATTGAAAGTACCTGTAAAGTGTTGTCATTACAGTACTTTCATGGGAACAGGAGTTTATAGGTACTGTCACTGCAGTTGTTTGATTTTTTCTTATTTTTCAGTTAAGATGTGTGGATTGCTGTAACAAGTGTCACCCAATGTAGTTTTATTTTGTTTCCTACTAATTGTTTATTTTGCATTTTACAGGGATTCAGAACATTAGATGACCTTCGTTCAAAAGCTCCTTTAACTCGTCACCAGCAGATAGGTCTAAAGTACTATGATGATATCAATAGTCGAATACCTAGGGATGAAGTGGCAGAAATAGAAAATTATGTAAGTCTTTTATTATTTGATCACAAAATAATTTTGAAAATTTCAGATCAAGGTGGGAACGGACCTTATTATAAATTCTGTCCTTGATACCTCATCTTCATTCATGTATTTACGTCAGCTCTTCAGTAACTTCTCTATTATCTTGTACTTTGTCTCTGTTATCTCCTTTTATATTCAGGTTTTTATTTATCCCATTTACCATGATTTCCTTGTCCATCCAACAAGTTTATGTTCTGGCACTTCCATATCTACTGCCTTTTTAATCAACTGTACCTTATCCTTTCTCATCACAATCCAAGCATTGAGTATTCACCCTTTTTTACAGTTCCTGGAGACCTCTTTTCATCAATTCTTCATTGATAATACGATCTCCCCACCATCCTTAAGTCATAAATC
>NC_090725.1:293447500-293567500 GCF_036898095.1 Palaemon carinicauda | reverse complement strand
GTGGATCATATCGTAGAGGGAAACCAAGTTGCGGTGATGTAGATATCCTCATCACCCATCCTGATGGTCATTCACACAGTATGATTTTCAAGCCAATTTTAGAGAAACTGAGGAATACAGGTAATATATTAAACATTTCATGATACACAACAGTATTAAAGGTTAAATTTATTTAGTGTTGTTTTGTATAGAAATTCAGTTTTGAGGATGTATCTCATTTAGTTGATCCATTACATTGAACCTTTCATTGCAAATACAATGCATTAGTTAATTTTTTGAAAGCAGGACAAATGTACATACAGAAATACAAAACTAATTTGCATTTGATTGTCAACATCAGTTGGAAATGGGGGACATTGAAGTTTTTATTGTTTTAACTCTGTAGGTTGTTACACAGGAGTGTAGCTATTGATATGTATTATATACAGATACGAAGAATAAGAGATCTTGCATTGAGAATGGGTTTTTTGATTTTCAAACTGCACTCTTGAAATGTGGCAGGACAGTAATTTTTTAGGGGAAACTATTATTTACTATTTTCTCTTACATTATTTCAGTTTTAGTTTTATTTCTTTATTGGGAGTCTCACACAGTATCATTTATATAGTGTCTAGCTTGCAGGGTATGTATTTATCTCTGTAGCATATTTTACTCATTAATTATTAATTTTTACAAAGAATTGACTGTATATGTTACTTCCTATTATGTGTTGTAGTGAAATAGGTGTTGTTTTATTAAAAGGGTGATTTATTTGCCTTTTATATTTTTTATAGTTTTGCTAGGTTGTTGCATGATTTTCATCAGCAGTCTGTATTATGACTGTTGTCGAAGGGTTGTGGAACGAATGATTATGGAATTAACACTAAGACTGAAAAACAGCAATGTGGGTACAAGAGCAAACCAAAGTAGAGGATATTCTAACAAATTGTAAGAAAAAGAAATGGGCAGGGGCAGGACACACAATGAGAATGACATATATATATATATATATATATATATATATATATATATATATATATATATATATATATATATATATATATATATATATATATACAAATATAGTATACATCATACATACATATACCAAGGCACTTCCCCCAATTTGGGGGGGTAGCCGACACCAACAATGAAACAAAACAAAAAGGGGACCTCTACTCTCTATCTTCCTTCAGCCTAATCAGGGACTCAACCGAGTTCAGCTGGTACTGCTAGGGTGCCACAGCCCAACCTCCCACATTTCCACCACAGATGAAGCTTCATAATGCTGACTCCCCTACTGCTGCTACCTCGCGGTCATCTAAGGCACCGGAGGAAGCAGCAGGGCCTACTGGAACTGCGTCACAATCGCTCGCCATTCATTCCTATTTCTAGCACGCTCTCTTGCCTCTCTCACATCTATCCTCCTATCACCCAGAGCTTTCTTCACACCATCCATCCACCCAAACTTTGGCCTTCCTCTTGTACTTCTCCCATCAACTCTTGCATTCATCACCTTCTTTAGCAGACAACCACTTTCCATTCTCTCAACATGGCCAAACCACCTCAACACATTCATATCCACTCTAGCCGCTAA
The DNA here is from genome assembly GCF_036898095.1 of Palaemon carinicauda. Classification (NCBI taxonomy): domain Eukaryota; kingdom Metazoa; phylum Arthropoda; class Malacostraca; order Decapoda; family Palaemonidae; genus Palaemon; species Palaemon carinicauda. The sequence goes on along the minus strand of NC_090725.1, from coordinate 293,565,924 downwards.
CTCATTTCTTACACCCGTTCTCTCCCTCACCATTTCGTTCCTAACCCTATCTACTCGAGATACACCAGCCATACTCCTTAGACACTTCATCTCAAACACATTCAATTTCTGTCTCTCCATCACTTTCATTCCCCACGACTCCGATCCATACATCACAGTTGGTACAATCACTTTCTCATATAGAACTCTCTTTACATTCATGCCCAACCCTCTATTTTTTACTACTCCCTTAACTGCCCCCAACACTTTGCAACCTTCATTCACTCTCTGACGTACATCTGCTTCCACTCCACCATTTGCTGCAACAATAGACCCCAAGTACTTAAACTGATCCACCTCCTCAAGTAACTCTCCATTCAACATGACATTCAACCTTGCACCACCTTCCCTTCTCGTACATCTCATAACCTTACTCTTACCCACATTAACTCTCAACTTCCTTCTCTCACACACCCTTCCAAATTCTGTCACTAGTCGGTCAAGCTTCTCTTCTGTGTCTGCTACCAGTACAGTATCATCCGCAAACAACAACTGATTTACCTCCCATTCATGGTCATTCTCGCCTACCAGTTTTAATCCTCGTCCAAGCACTCGAGCATTCACCTCTCTCACCACTCCATCAACATACAAGTTAAACAACCACGGTGACATCACACATCCCTGTCTCAGCCCCACTCTCACCGGAAACCAATCACTCACTTCATTTCCTATTCTAACACATGCTTTACTACCTTTGTATAAACTTTTCACTGCTTGCAACAACCTTCCACCAACTCCATATAACCTCATCACATTCCACATTGCTTCCCTATCAACTTTATCATATGCTTTCTCCAGATCCATAAACGCAACATACACCTCCTTACCTTTTGCTAAATATTTCTCGCATATCTGCCTAACTGTAAAAATCTGATTCATACAACCCCTACCTCTTCTAAAACCACCCTGTACTTCCAAAATTGCATTCTCTGTTTTATCCTTAATCCTATTAATCAATACTCTACCATACACTTTTCCAACTACACTCAACAAACTAATACCTCTTGAATTACAACACTCATGCACATCTCCCTTACGCTTATATAGTGGTACAATACATGCACAAATATAGTATATATATACATATATATATATATATCTATATCTATATATATATATATATATATATATATATATATATATATATATATATACATATATAAATATATATATATATATATATATATATATATATATATAAATATATATATATATATATATATATATATATATATATATATATATATATATAAATGTATATATCTATATCTATATATATATATATATATATAATATATATATTTATATATACACATATATACACATATATACATATACATACACACACATTATATATATATATATATATATATATATATATATATATATATATATATATATTTTTGGGCTCAAGCCATGTCGTCCTGATGGAAGTTCCTTAAAGGCAGCTTCCTAGGGTATATTACAACTACAGCGATATTCCCAGAGAATTTACCTTCAGGTACCCAGAATTCTAACTCCTGGAGCGAGTATCCCTAAAAAAGACCTTAGGGATATCGTAAATATCAGTGGACGTATTCTTGACACGCCTCATAGCAATCTATACCCCGAATAGAGTTAACACTTCGTAGGGGTAAAATGGCAAGAAAACGAAAACGATAAGAAAGGGGGGAGCCGTTCATAAGGCATCCCTCCTCACCGCTTCGAAAGCGTGCCCTGCGCCGCTCACGGCGCCATCTGTATTCCTTTTTGCGTAGCTCTACGACTCGGTGTATTTTCCCTGTTTACTACCTAATCTTGGAATTTTCTCGTTCATAATGCTTTCTCCAACTTCTTCTGCCTCGGATAAGTTGAGTATTATTTCTTTTATGTATAAATGTAGGCTCTTGGTTAAAATTAAAGTTATTAAAAGAGTTATCTTTGATACAAGAGCTGTTGCCTGCTGGAGGCATCATGGATGCTGTCGCTCGCTAGAATAGGATTTATTTGTTAGCAAGAGCGACGTTCCCAGCCCCCCTTTGCGCTTAAATATTAGCTACTTAGCTTATTTAGGAATTCTGTTATGATGCGATAGTAATGTGCCTGGCGAAATTACCAAGGCTACCAACACTAGTCTTCGTAGGCTAGTTGTTGGCCTATGTACTTCCTGCATGATAATTAGTCTTCCAAATGTGAAATTATTGCTTTAAGCGTTAGGCAACGTTATACATATTAGTCCTTTTCGAGTACCTTCCAAGATAGTATTGATATGAGTTTCGGTGAATTAGGTAATCGATTCTCTTAGTGCCTAGGCTAGGTTGTCTTAGGTCATTATAATATTATCTGTTCCCCGTTTGCTCCCTTCTCTTAGGGGAAGGGGCAAACCCTTTCCCTCTGTTTAAGCCTTAGGCTTAACTCTAGTGGTTTATTTGAATTAATCTTCAAATATATCTATGCTGGGGTAGTACTGTACCTTCCCGTTCCAACAGTATTGGTTCAGAGGGTGACAGTACAACAGTGTTTAGTCTGAGCCCGGTTTGTCTGGCATGGGGCAGAGTCTCCCTTGCCGATTGACTCGGGCACTAAGGGTTCCCCCCTTAGTCCACCTTGTTGGGTTCCAGTAGTGATCCCTTTACTCGGTGACTCATCAGACTGTCCTTGCCGTTCCGGTCTCGGGATATGTTCCCTTTTCTGGAAAGGCAATTCCTTCCTTGCCGTGGTTCGTGGGAGGCAGCCAGTAGTGCCGGCCTCCCTCTCGGGTCTTTCTCTACTGAGATGAACTGTCTTAGTTTGGAATGACCCTTAACCAAGGTAAGGTTGGATAGGACCCTCTGTCCTTCCCTTCTCTTTTTCCGTTCATTGTGTCAGTCGTCTGCATCCTTGCCTAGCCTAGGTTGGGATGAGGAACTGACGTGGTCTCCTGTCGGCCGGCAAAGTGTGCCGACCGGCAGAGACCATTACTGTGAGTGCTGCCCGGTCCTTTCTTGGTCCCTCTATCGCTGCCGTCTGAAAATTCAGTAGGCAGCGGTTAGGAAGCTTGACTTAGTGTCTTCCCCTTCCTTTCGGCACTCTTTCGGGTGCCGGGCTCAGAGACTTATAGTCTCTTAACCCGGCACTCACTCTTTTGTCTTAGTATGTGTTGTCCTTGCCGTCTGCCGGCCTACAGGCCGGCTGTCGGTGGGGAGGGGTGTTCTCCAGTTCTCTTGCTGTCGGTCGGCGTTGGGTGTATACCTTTGCCGGCCGGTCTATTGCTCATCTGCCGGCCACTACAAGTGGGGCCGGCAGCCGAGTGCTGCCTAGTGTGTGGGGGCTAGCCGGCAGGGTTTGTTTACTGCTGCCGGCCGGCCCGCGACACTGCCCAGTCAGCCGGCCACTAAGTATGATGGCCGGCAACTCAGTGCAAACCGGGTGGCTACGGTCTGGTAACCACTGCCGGCCGGTTCAGGCATGGGTTCTGGAGTTCTCCCCAATAAAGGTGATCTGATGTTGTGTACTTGAGATCTACCTTTCCAAAACAGGGGGGGGGGTGCTGAGCGGCAGTAGCCGGCTGGCACACCACCCTCAGGTACTGTATCAGTCCTCTCTTGGTGGTATATTCAACCAAAGGAGTTCATGATGTAGTAGGTTACAACACTGTCTTTTCTATCTTACTTGTGTTACTGGTATAATCACCTGGTGTCGCCTTACAAGGATAAAAGATAATTCTTTTATTCCTGGCCAGAATGGTATTATTTTACCTTAGGTGTGAGCTACACCTAATTTCCTTTGGAAATACGTTCTCTGGTTATTCTAGTAAAGACTAACTATGTGACTTGGCCGGTGGGCTTCCACAGGTGTTTGTGTGGGTTTCACAAGTAGGTGTCTTTCCCTTATTCTTTTGTGAATACTCATTTGTTACATGTGAATTAAAATTCACTTGATATTCATGGAAATTTTTCTTCTTTTACAGGAGGAGCATCCGAAGTGTGATAGTGTCTTCTGCAATGTCCGCAGTAAGAACTTTTGCGGACATACCTCGTGTAGGAGGCACGCAGCTTGTGCAGCCTCCAATGATGAACATCGTTACTGGGATCCGCAGGTATGTGCTGTATGTACTAACCTGCTATCAGAGGCTTTTGAATCCCCTAGGTCGGCGGAGTCAAGAGATGCAGCGAGGGAGAGGCTTCGTGTATGGGTAAGGGGTTTTCAGAAAAACACCACTGGACCTTATCTTCCTAACGAGAAGATGAGGGCATACCTTTTCCCCAAGGCTTCCCCTGATGCTGTTGTTCCCCAGCCTCGGCCGGAGATCCCTCTGATCCAGATCCCAGTGGAGGAGGATGTCGCTGACGCCTTGCAGGACATCCAGTTGGACGACAAGATGTCCGACTTGTCTGATCGTGCGGAGCAGGATCTCCTCGCAGAGGGCGAGGAGCAAGATCGAGATCCTATTGCTGTGGAGGAAGAGGTTCCCGTTTCATCAGACGTGCCGGTTCAGGTCCCTGAACCTATCCCCTCTACCTCGTCCGCTCTTCCAGCAGAGCTTGGACAGGCTCTCTCTTCCATCGTTGGTATGATCCAACAGATGCAGAGGGAGAATAATCAGAAGGCCGCTACTTTGGAGCTCCAGATGCAGAAGATCACAGCATCACGTGGACCTCCAAAGAAGCTCAACGTTAAGGACCTTCCTCTGTGCTCGGATGCCAACCCGTGGAGATATGCCGAGCACATGCCGATGACGATTGGGAAGATCGTCATGTCGGAGAAACTGGGTTCAGTTCCCCTTGAGGAGGTGGAATTCTGGCCCAGTAGAGGGGCCTACCCGGACTGCTATGTCCGTTTGAAGAAGGAGCCGGCTTCGAAGGAGGAGACGGAACCAAAGGAAGTGATTATCCTAGATCACTCCAAGGCTCAAGCCACCTTGACAGCTGCTTTAAAGGAGAGGGGGTTCTCAAACTCGAAGGTTGCCGCCTTGAGCAAGAAACACCCCTCCTTTGTATCCTCCCCAGCTAGGGCCTTCCCCTTTATGCAAAAGGGGTTTGCGGCCGTCATCAAGGCAGTTGAAGCTGGCAAGCCGTGCCCGTCCTTGGAGGAATGTAAACCTCTATCGCTGGCATTGCCAATGGATAACAAGGACTGGAAGGAGGTGCACCTTACTTTCTCGGTTGGGAAGTTAGACGCCGACATTGCAGGACAGCAGTTCGGCGAAAACCTTCCCAAGTTGTCGGAATTCCTTCTTCGGAGGGAATTGGACACAAAGGAGCGCCTGGCAGCCTCGATGTCTCTCCAGACCAACATGGAGACGATGGCTAGTGACCCCAAGATGCCAGAGATGTTCATGGTTATGGCCAAAATCCATCTGGCCACAGTAACCAAGGACCTCTATTGCTTTGTGAAAGCAAGGAGAGCCTGTAGGGAGTTTGTGTTTGCCTCGGCCACAGTGAGGCACGAACCCAAGAGGCTAATTTCATCTAACATCTGGGGTAAGGATCTCTTTCCCAAGGACGTGGTCAAAGAGATCGTGGACAAGGCCGCCACTGAGAACCGCAATCTTCTCCTGAAGTGGGGCCTGTCCCTTAAGAGGAAGTCTTCTCCGGATGAGGGCCCTCAGCCGAAAGGAAAGGCAAAGAAGTCAAGGTTTTCCTCCCGTCCAGCCAAGTCCTTCAAACAGCAAAGACCACAGCAGCAACAGCCAGCTTTGCCTCCGGTTCCACAACTGGTAGCCCAGACCCCGACCACCTTCCAATGGGTTCCCCAAGCAATGTCATCAGCTTCCCCTGCATTCAATCCCGTGTTCGAGGGACAGTCGACCACGTTTCGTGCAAGACCCAGAGGAGCAGCTAGAGGGTCATCAAGACGCCCCTCTAGGGGACGAGGATTCAGAGGTGGTCGCGGCCAGGGAGGCAAGACTGCAGGACAGTCAAAGTGAAGTGTCGCCGGTAGGTGGGAGACTTCAGTATTTCCGGGATCGCTGGACCTTCGATCCCTGGGCCCACAGCCTTCTCAAAAATGGACTGGGTTGGAGTTGGTACAGTACTCCGCCCCTGTGCCCTCAATTTTTCCAACACTCCACCCCCGTTTTGGAGGAGTACATCCAAGATCTGTTGGAGAAAAAGGTGATCAGGAGGGTAAAGTCCATCAAGTTCCAAGGGAGGCTGTTTTGTGTTCTCAAGAAAGACTCGGGGAAACTCAGAGTCATTCTGGACTTGTCACCACTCAACAAGTTCATAGTGAACCACAAGTTCAAAATGCTAACGTTACAACACATAAGGGCCTTACTGCCCAAGAGGGCATATACCGTCTCCATCGACTTGTCAGACGCATATTGGCACGTTCCAATAAGTCGTCGTCTCTCCCCCTACCTAGGATTCAAGCTACAACAAAAACTTTACGCTTTCAGGGCGATGCCCTTCGGACTAAACATAGCCCCAAGGATCTTTACGAAGCTTGCGAGCGCAGCTCTCAAACAGTTACGCCTAAAAGGGTTCCAGGTAGTAGCCTACCTGGACGATTGGTTGGTGTGGGCAGCATCCAGAGCAGAATGCTTGCAAGCTTCCCTACAAGTGATTCAGTTCCTGGAATATCTAGGCTTCATGATCAACAGAAAGAAGTCTCGTCTTTCTCCAGCTCAGAGGTTCCAGTGGTTGGGAATTCACTGGGATCTAGTGTCACACCGTCTTTCCATCCCGATGTCAAAGAGGAAGGAAATAGCAGGGTCTGTCAGGAGACTTCTAGGTTCCGAGAGGATATCAAGACGCGAACAAGAGAGGGTTTTGGGCTCTCTTCAGTTTGCATCAGTAACAGACCCTGTGCTAAGAGCACAGCTAAAAGATGCAGCGGGAGTATGGAGAACCTTTGCATCGAAAGAGCGAAGGGACGTAAAGAGACCGGTCCCACTTCGGCTACGTTCTCTTCTCAGACCGTGGTCTCAAGCCAGTCGTCTAAAGAGGTCTCTACCTCTTCAGCCACCCCCCCCGTCAGTGACAATCCACACAGACGCCTCAAAGGTAGGGTGGGGGGGTCACTCCCATCGGAAAAAAGTGCAAGGAATCTGGTCCAAGCTATTTGGGACCTTTCACATAAACTTTCTAGAAGCTATGGCAGTACTTCTGACCCTGAAGAAAGTATCCCCACGTCACTCGATCCACGTAAGGTTGGTACTGGACAGCGAGGTGGTTGTGAAATGTCTGAATCGGCGGGGATCGAGATCCCCACCTCTCAACCAGGTGATGTTAGCCATATTCCGACTGGCGGAGAAGAAGAAGTGGCACCTGTCAGCAGTTCACCTTCAAGGAGTCCGGAATGTGACCGCGGACGCTCTATCCAGGATAACACCGATAGAGACAGAATGGTCCCTAGACGCAGGATCATTCTCTTTCATCTTGAGTCAAGTCCCAGAACTGCAGATAGACCTCTTCGCGACGAAGGACAACAAGAAGCTGCCGAAATATGTGTCCCCATATGTGGACCCCGCGGCAGAAGCAATAGATGCGATGTCCCTCGATTGGAACAGATGGTCCAGGATCTACCTGTTTCCCCCTCACAATCTGATGTTGAGGGTCCTCAACAAACTGAGATCCTTCAAGGGAGTAGCAGCAATAGTGGCCCACAAGTGGCCGAACAGTGTATGGTTCCCTCTGGCTCTGGAACTACGACTGAAGTTCCTACCGCTCCCGGACCCAGTTCTGTCCCAGCAAGTCCAGAAGTCGACTGTCTTCGCTTCATTACAGAAGACCCGAACCCTGCAGCTCATGATTTTCTCTCCCTAGCGGTGAAGAAACGGTTCGGAATCTCGAAAGATAGTATCGACTTCCTGGAAGAATACAAGTGTAAGTCTACTAGGAGGCAGTACGAATCTGCATGGAAGAAATGGGTAGCCTTTGTCAAAGATAAGAACCCGCACGAGATCTCTACGGAGTTCTGCCTATCCTTCTTCATTCACCTCCACGGACAGGGGCTGGCGGCGAACACAATTTCTACATGTAAGTCAGCTCTAACAAGACCCATTCTATATGCCTTCCAGGTAGACCTCGCTAACGAAATGTTTAATAAGATCCCAAAGGCCTGTGCTAGGCTTAGACCATCAGCTCCTCCAAAGCCTATTTCATGGTCATTAGACAAAGTCCTTCATTTTGCCTCATTACTAGATAATGAGGAATGTGCGTTGAAGGACCTGACTCAAAAAGTGATCTTCCTTTTTGCCCTTGCTTCTGGGGCCAGAGTTAGTGAGATTGTGGCCCTCTCGAGAGAGGAGGGCCGAGTTCAGTTCCTGGATGGGGGAGAACTGAACCTGTTTCCGGACCCTACGTTTCTCGCTAAGAACGAGTTGCCCACCAACAGGTGGGGTCCCTGGAGAATCTGCCCTCTGAAAGAAGATGCATCTCTATGTCCCGTAGAATGCCTTAAGGTCTATCTTCGTAGAACTTCAGACTTCCATGGGGGCCAACTATTCAGAGGAGAAACATCGGGCTCGAATTTATCTTTAAATCAACTTAGGGCGAAAATTACATATTTTATTCGCAGAGCGGATCCTGACAGTTCACCCGCAGGTCATGATCCGAGGAAAGTTGCTTCATCTTTAAACTTCTTTAATTTTATGGATTTTGAACACCTTCGTTCATACACTGGCTGGAAGTCTTCCAGGGTATTCTTTCGCCACTATGCTAAGCAAGTGGAGCAGCTAAAGAGGTCTGTGGTAGCAGTTGGTTGCGTCGTTAACCCTGCTGTTTAACTCTGCGAGGAACAGCGGAATCATTTGGGACTTGGATTCTTGGGTGAATAGTTAGTTATATATGTTGATATAACTGGTAGTGTAGGCTCTCAGAGCCCACAATGACTGTTCCAACGTGATGGTGATGGTAACATAAGTACAGACAGGGTGCCAAGCGTTTGCCAACGCTATTGTCAGCAAGTGGTAACATGGACGTTAAGTTTGATACCGGGGTATGTGTAAGTGACACATATGTTTTCTTTCAGATAATCATTCATCCATGCACTACAGTACTTGTGAAAATTGTTGGTCATCCACCTAGCATATGTACATATTTATGGTGACCATACCTATTTATTGTTTCTCAATAAACTTGTTCTCGGGAACCTTGCGTCTCCTTCACCTATATTTTTTGATTTCATATTGTTTTTTGAGCATTTAGCCTATGTATATTAATCGGGGATATCTATAATAGCCTATTCCTTAATGCAAAGCCTGGATTATACTGGCTTATACTTTCCTTAGCAATAAGGACTCCACCCCTTTCTGAGGACGGTGGTAGTAGCAAGTTTAATCCTACGCAGATATAACCTTTTGTCTATTTTTACTTCGACCAGGGTGCTGGTCGGGACTTTTTCTTTTGGTTACGGTAGTCCCGTAAGACTTCGCTTCATATAGAGTGAGACCACTATATGGTACTGGCTAGCGAGTGATTCATACATAGGTATATGTACTCTTCGTTCGTTTCTAGAGTCTAGTAGGACTCCTCCCTGTAGGGGGCAGGAAGCACTCTCATGGCTTATGATTAGTGAAAAGATGTATAACGGTAACATCTTAGGTCTGTCAGTCGAGTTGACTAAGAAACATTCTTGAGGAGTACGGCACGTATTGAGAATCCACAGATACAGTAATGCTCTGGTATACTTCCATCAGGACGACATGGCTTGAGCCCAAAAAACGGATTTTGAGCGAAGCGAAAAATCTATTTTTGGGTAAGATAGCCATGTCGTCCTGATGGACCCGCCCTGCTCCTTTTCAAAATAAATATGAGTGAAAAGGATAGTAGGACCCCTCCCTACATACAGTATCTGTAGCACCTCGTGTATCGCTACAAGGAATACAGATGGCGCCGTGAGCGGCGCAGGGCACGCTTTCGAAGCGGTGAGGAGGGATGCCTTATGAACGGCTCCCCCCTTTCTTATCGTTTTCGTTTTCTTGCCATTTTACCCCTACGAAGTGTTAACTCTATTCGGGGTATAGATTGCTATGAGGCGTGTCAAGAATACGTCCACTGATATTTACGATATCCCTAAGGTCTTTTTTAGGGATACTCGCTCCAGGAGTTAGAATTCTGGGTACCTGAAGGTAAATTCTCTGGGAATATCGCTGTAGTTGTAATATACCCTAGGAAGCTGCCTTTAAGGAACTTCCATCAGGACGACATGGCTATCTTACCCAAAAATAGATTTTTCGCTTCGCTCAAAATCCGTTATATATATATATATATATATATACTGTATACATACATAAAGAGTTGCATATGTATGTAGTGTGTATATACATAACTATAAATTATCTATTTATATTAACATTTAAAGAAGTATTCAAGCAAATGTTATGCATAGACATTAGAAAAAAATAAGCCAACATTATTATGCATAAGTTTAAATGTTGCAAACATTTTTAATATTTAAAGTAAGTAGAATTTCTAACTCTTAGTCTGAACTCTCTCTCTACTGTAAATCATAGTATGGTACCCTAATTGTTTTTTTTACAGATCGTGCATGGTATATGTTTAAACATTCTTAAGTCGCTTAAAAAGTAAATAGCTATGGTTGATGTTTTATACCTTCATTGAAGGATATTATTGTTGTATGAATTATATTCGTGTATTACACTATAATACAAATGCCAAAGCTGTATTAAGGCTCAGCATACTTCATAATCATATTTTTAATTGTTATAATTCAGTGTAAGAAATGAGTTAGCAGCTAGAGTGGATATGAATGTGTTGAGGTGGTTTGGCCATGTTGAGAGAATGGAAAATGGCTGTCTGCTAAAGAAGGTGATGAATGCAAGAGTTGATGGGAGAAGTACAAGGGGAAGGCCAAGGTTTGGGTGGATGGATGGAGTGAAGGAAGCTCTGGGTGATAGGAGGATAGATGTGAGAGAGGCAAGAGTGCGTGCTAGAAATAGGAATGAATGGCGAGCGATTGTGACACAGTTCCGGTAGGCCCTGCTGCTTCCTCCGGTGCCTTAGATGACCGCGGAGGTAGAAGCAGTAGGGGATTCAGCATTATGAAGCTTCATCTGTGGTGGATAACGGGGAAGGGTGGGCTGTGGCACCCTAACGGTACCAGCTGAACTCGGTTGAGTCCCTTGTTAGGCTGGGAGGAATGTAGAGAGTAGAGGTCCCCTTTTTTGTTTTGTTTCATTTGTTGATGTCGGCTACCCCCCAAAATTGGGGGAAGTGCCTTGGTATATGTATGTATGTATGTATGTAATTCAGTTTCTTTTGTAGACCTTTAGTGTACTTATTGTATGGAAAAAGTTTGTATGTTCTATTATCTCATGTATAACTCTGTTTCAGGATTTTTGACAGATGATCTCGTGACCCAAGAAGATAATGGGGACCAGAAAAAATACCTTGGTGTTTGTTTACTCCCTGGGGAAAACAGAAAGGTAAATAACATTAGTACCAAAGGATATTTTTTATTAAGTTCGATGTGTAGGCCAGAATCTAAGTATATTTTTCAATATTTAACTTAGCCGGTGATTATAATAGCTGCAGCTCTGCTGCTCGACAGAAAACTCTACGGAAAAAATCCGCCAGCGATCGCTATGCAGGTAGGGGGTGTACTTCAACAGCGCCATCTGTCGTCCAAGTACCCAGTACTCATTGTAAACAAAGAACTCAATTTTCTCTCTGTCGTGCTACCGGCAAGACCTACTAATTCGCTGTTGCTAACTGGATTTGTTTTCACAACTATTTGGTGAAGTACACTTTTCTAGTTTTGAGCTTTCGCTGTGCAGGCTTTCTCTTCAATAAATCCTTGCATTCTTTTTTTGATATCGGATTATTTGTTGATGACTTTGGATAGTTTTTGAATTCCCCTTTGACCAATTCAAAATGGCTGACCCTTCTCAAGTCCCAAAATTCAGGAAGTGTAATGCTAGGGACTGTTCAAGGCGTCTTCCGAAGGCCTCTATCGATCCTCACACCGTTTGTTCCAATTGTCGGGATAAAACCTGTCAATTGGAAGATCGATGTGAGGAATGCGTTGGGCTTTCGGAATTCGATTTTATCGAATTCCAAAAATATACACGTAGGCTAGAGAGAGATAGAGTCAGGAGAAGTTCATCTCGTTCTGTTGATTTTTCCTCTCCTCATGCCCCACAACCTATTCCTTCCCCTGTAGTGGTTGCTCCTAATCCCCCTTCTGGCACTCAGGAACCTTCGATGGCTGATATGATGCGTGCCATCCAAGCTCTGGGTGAGAGAGTTGAGTCCCTGGCTAGTGACCGTAACCAGCTCATGGCGGACGTCAAGGAGCTGAAGTGTAAAAGTGCAGTGGGAAGTGATAAAGTGAGTGATAGTGTTGTGGATAGTGTTGCGCTTGAGGGTTCGTCTGTTCGTGCCTGTCGTCCTCCTAGTCCGGGACCTCTTGCAAGCTCCCAAGTCCAGGGGAGAAGCAATGTCGTACGACCAATGGGTTCGAGAGGCTTTAATCAGCGAACAGACGTTCCCTCTGTGGTTTCGGGCGTATCTACCCAAGATCGCCCCACCCACACAAAGACGAGAGAGCCCATTTATTCCTCGTCTGCGGAAGAGGTTTCTCGCAAGAAACCATGGACCAAGGTCTCACGACCGCTTAAGCGCAAGTCGGTCCCTTCCGCGCAAGTCCAACGGCCCAGTTGTAGCCACTGGGTCAGTTCGGACTCGCTGCAGTCTTCCGATGACTGCTCACCTCCTAAGAGAGGCAAAGCGGTACCGCCGCAGACAGTTACACCGTCTGTCGCCGCACCTGCTCCTGCAGACCCCAAGTGGTCTTTGCTGCAGAACATGCAGTCACAGTTAACGTCTCTGATGCAGGACTTTCGTGCGGAGAAGGTTGCTGCTGCACCAGCCTCTTGCCTACAACCAACCACACACTCGGTTGTGCGTCCTGTGGATGCTGAGGCAACCTTCTTGCGCACTCCAGTTGAGAGAGTTCCGCCACCCATGCGTTCCAGTGTACCCTACCAGCCGCATGTTGACGTTCAGCGACGCACGGAGCCTTCCGTTGACGTTCGCGAGACACAACAACAGTCAGAGTTGTTTTGTTTTGACGCGGTGCGTCAACCTCCGCAACCCAGTGTGGTTGCCACTGCTCACCCGCATCAGGCTAGACAGTCTGGAGTAGACGCTGTGCGTCCCCGCGCTGCTATGGTTGTTGCCAGCTCACAGACTGGGCAACAGTTCCATGACGTTGCGTCCGGTTCAGTCACGCGTGCACCCGTGCGACCGGACTCGGCTAACCAGCCGTTACCTACTCCATTGCCGCTTCCTCCTCAATACTCGGATGATGGACTTTCGGATGATGATGGTGCCGCTCACGTTGATGAACCACATTCGGATCTTGACGAGCCTAAGTCCACGCAACCCTCTTTGGACTTTAGAAAAGTTCTAGTTCTGTTCAAAGAGATGTTTCCGGACCAGTTTGTGTCTGTGGCTCCGCGCTCTCCTCCGTCAGAGTTTGTATTAGGTATGCCGTCATCCTCGCCTGCCTTTACTAGACTCGTCCTCGCACGCTCGTCCAAGAGAGCTTTACGAGTGGTAGGAGAATGGATGCAGTCCAAAAAGAGTCTAGGGAAGACAGCCTTTATGTTTCCCCCTGCTAAACTCTCTTCTAAATCGAGCGTCTGGTATGCCACGGGAGAAGTTCTCGGCTTGGGAGTTCCTGCCTCTGCCCAGGGCGACTTCTCAAGTCTTGTAGACTCTCCCCGCAGGCTAGCCATGAGACGCTCGAAAATTTGTTGGTCATCTTCGGACCTAGACCACCTTTTGAAAGGGTTATTTAGAGCCTTTGAGGTCTTCAACTTTTTAGACTGGTGTCTGGGAGCTTTAAGCAGGAAGATCTCTCCGTCAGAGAAGGAAACTTCCTTGCTCATCATGTCCTGCATGGACAAGGCCATACGTGACGGGTCTAGTGAGCTTGCTGCATCGTTCGTATCCGGAGTCCTCAAGAAGCGTGAGAACCTTTGCTCTTTCCTGTCAGCTGGAGTGACACCTTGTCAAAGATCCGAACTTCTGTTTGCTCCTCTTTCTAAGTGCCTCTTTCCAGAGGACTTGATTAAGGAGATTGCTGCTTCTTTGATACAGAAGGACACTCATGACCTGGTTGCGTCCTCTGCTCGCAAAGCCACCCCTTTGCCTACCTTGTCAGCTAGACCAAGGATGGACACTCCAGCGTCCCGATTTATTCCGCCCTTTCGTGGCAGAGCCTCCAGCAGAGGAGGTGCTCGTGCCGAAGGGAGACGTGGAAAGAAGAAAGGAACCAAGTCCTTTAAAGGCAGAGTCTGACTGCCAGCTTCTTCAGACAGCAGTGGGAGCCAGACTCAAGAACTTCTGGCAGACCTGGGAGAAGAGAGGCGCAGATGCACAATCTGTGAAGTTGCTCAGAGAGGGGTACAAGATCCCGTTTGTACGAAAACCCCCTCTAGCAACGTCTCCCATCGATCTCTCTCCCAGGTACAGAGAGGAAGACAAGAGACGAGCATTGAAACAGGAGGTGTCTCTCTTACTAGAAAAGGGAGCGGTAGTCAAAGTCCTGGACCATCAAACCCCGGGCTTCTACAACCGTCTCTTCTTAGTGGCAAAGAAGACAGGAGGGTGGAGGCCGGTGCTAGACGTCAGTGCGCTGAATGTCTTTGTCACAAAGCAGACGTTCTCCATGGAGACCACAAAGTCCGTTCTAGCAGCGGTCAGAAGGGAAGACTGGATGGTCTCTTTAGACCTAAGGGACGCATACTTCCACGTCCCCATCCACCCAGACTCCCAACCTTTTCTGAGATTTGTTTACGAAAAGGTTGTCTACCAGTTTCAAGCCCTGTGCTTTGGCCTAAGCACAGCTCCTCTTGTGTTTACGAGGCTGATGAGGAATGTAGCCAAATTCCTTCATTTAGTGGACATCCGAGCCTCCCTCTATTTGGACGACTGGCTTCTAAGAGCTTCTTCCAGTCGTCGCTGTCTGAAGGATCTAAAGTGGACTCTAGATCTGACCAAGGAATTGGGTCTCCTTGTCAATATGGAAAAGTCTCAAGTGGTCCCATCCCAAACTATTGTGTATTTAGGGATGGAGATTCACAGTCTAGCTTTTCGGGCTTTTCCGTCGGCCCCCAGAACGAGCCAAGCCCAGTTATGCATCCAGAACATGCTGAAGAAGGAACGGTGTTCAGTCAGGCAGTGGATGAGTCTGATAGGGACACTATCATCCCTGGAACAGTTTGTATCGTTGGGAAGACTACACCTCCGTCCTCTTCAATATCACCTAGCTGTTTACTGGAAAAAGGACAAGACGCTAGAAGCGGTCTCGATCCCCATTTCCGAGAAGATGAAGTCTTGCCTGACTTGGTGGAAGGACAGTATCAGCCTCAGAGAGGGTCTGCCCCTGGCTGTTCAGACTCCCAACCACGTTCTCTTCTCGGACGCATCGGACACAGGCTGGGGCGCGACATTAGACGGTCGGGAATGCTCGGGAACTTGGAACTCGAGGCAAAGGACAATGCATATCAACTGCAAGGAGCTACTGGCAGTTCATCTGGCCTTGAAAAGCTTCAAGTCTCTCCTTCAAGGCAAAGTGGTGGAGGTGAACTCGGACAACACCACGGCTTTGGCGTACATCTCCAAGCAAGGAGGGACCCACTCTATGACGTTGTACGAGATCGCAAGGGACCTCCTCACCTGGTCAAAAGGTCTAAACATTTCGCTAGTAACGAGGTTCATCCAAGGCAGCTTGAATGTCATGGCAGATTGCCTCAGTCGAAAGGGACAAATCATTCCAACAGAATGGACCCTACACAAGGATGTGTGCAAGAGACTTTGGGCCACATGGGGCCAGCCAACCATAGATCTCTTCGCAACCTCGATGACCAAGAGGCTCCCAATATATTGCTCACCAATCCCGGACCCAGCAGCAGTTCATATAGATGCCTTTCTCCTAGATTGGTCACATCTAGACCTATATGCATTCCCCCCGTTCAAGATTGTCAACAAGGTACTGCAGAAGTTCGCCTCTCACGAAGGGACAAGGTTGACGTTAGTTGCTCCCCTCTGGCCCGCGAGAGAATGGTTCACCGAGGTACTTCGATGGCTAGTGGACGTTCCCAGAACGCTTCCTCTAAGGGTGGACCTTCTACGTCAGCCACACGAAAAGAAGGTACACCAAGGCCTCCACGCTCTTCGTCTGACTGCCTTCAGACTATCGAAAGACTCTCGAGAGCTAGAGGCTTTTCGAAGGAGGCAGCCAGGGCGATTGCTAGAGCAAGGAGGACATCCACCCTTAGAGTCTACCAATCGAAGTGGGAAGTCTTCCGAAACTGGTGCAAGTCAGTATCAGTATCCTCGACCTGTACCTCTGTAACTCAAATAGCTGACTTCCTTTTATACCTGAGGAAAGAACGATCCCTTTCAGCTCCCACTATCAAGGGTTACAGAAGCATGTTGGCTTCAGTCTTCCGTCACAGAGGCTTAGATCTTTCCAACAACAAAGATCTACAGGACCTCCTTAAGTCTTTTGAGACCACGAAGGAGCGTCGTTTGGCTACACCTGGTTGGAATTTAGACGTGGTACTAAGATTCCTCATGTCAGAAAGGTTCGAGCCGCTACAATCAGCCTCCTTTAAAGATCTCACTTTAAAGACTCTTTTCCTGGTTTGCTTAGCCACAGCTAAAAGAGTCAGTGAGATTCACGCCTTCAGCAGGAACATCAGATTTTCATCTGAAACAGCTACATGTTCTCTACAACTTGGTTTTCTAGCCAAAAACGAGCTACCTTCTCGTCCTTGGCCGAAATCGTTCGATATTCCAAGCCTATCAAATATGGTTGGAAATGAACTAGAAAGAGTCTTATGCCCTGTGAGAGCTCTTAAGTTCTATTTAAGACGAATTAAACCTTTACGAGGACAGTCAGAAGCTTTATGGTGTTCAGTTAAGAAACCATCTTTGCCTATGTCAAAGAATGCTTTATCCTATTTTATCAGACTGTTAATACGAGAAGCTCATTCACATCTGAGTGAAGAAGACCAAGCTTTGCTGAAGGTAAGGACACATGAAGTTAGAGCTGTCGCAACTTCAGTGGCCTTTAAACAAAATAGATCTCTGCGAAGTATAATGGACGCAACCTATTGGAGAAGCAAGTCAGTGTTCGCGTCTTTTTATCTTAAGGATGTCCAGTCTCTTTACGAGAACTGCTACACTCTGGGACCATTCGTAGCAGCGAGTGCAGTAGTGGGTGAGGGCTCAACCACTACATTCCCCTAATTCCATAACCTTTTTAATCTTTCTCTTGAAATGTTTTTTATTGTTGTTTTTGGGTTGTCCGGAAGGCTAAGAAGCCTTTCGCATCCTGGTTGATTTGGCGGGTGGTCAAATTCTTTTCTTGAGAAGCGCCTAGATTAGAGGTTTTGATGAGGTCCTGTGGTATGGGTTGCAACCCTTCATACTTCAGATCCTAGGGGTCGCTCAGCATCCTAAGAGGATCGCGAGGCTCCGTAAGGAAGACGTACTTAAAAAGGCAGAGTAATTGTTCAAGTCGACTTCCTTACCAGGTACCTATTTATTTTATTTTTGTTATTTTGATAACTTCTAAAATGAAATGAAAAATCCTTAGCTCATAATAATGTAAACATTTATTGCTGGTCTCTACCCACCCCCCTGGGTGTGAATCAGCTATTATAATCACCGGCTAAGTTAAATATTGAAAAATGTTATTTTGATAATAAAATAAATTTTTTAATATACTTACCCGGTGATTATAAATTAAAGGACCCTCCCTTCCTCCCCAATAGAGACGCAGTGGACCGAGGAGAAAATTGAGTTCTTTGTTTACAATGAGTACTGGGTACTTGGACGACAGATGGCGCTGTTGAAGTACACCCCCTACCTGCATAGCGATCGCTGGCGGATTTTTTCCGTAGAGTTTTCTGTCGAGCAGCAGAGCTGCAGCTATTATAATCACCGGGTAAGTATATTCAAAAATTTATTTTATTATCAAAATAACATTTTTATTTGTAGAACATTATTTAACTTATTTGATAGTTTGCAAAATATCTTCACACACATTTTCTATCAGACTTTTCCTGTTATTTCTCAGCTGTGTCCTTAATGATTTTAAGTTAGCATCTGATTAATCTTATCATCAGGCTTCTACCCATTGCAGCTCTTACTGTACCACTTTACTATGTTTCTTCACTAAATTACCATAGTTACCTTCTATGGGATCCCATTCTCACTAGTTTTTTATCCG
This sequence comes from Palaemon carinicauda, assembly GCF_036898095.1. NCBI lineage: Eukaryota > Metazoa > Arthropoda > Malacostraca > Decapoda > Palaemonidae > Palaemon > Palaemon carinicauda. Next base: position 293,547,711 of record NC_090725.1, on the reverse strand, counting down.
TTTTTATTGGATTATATGCTCTACTTAGAGGATCCCTAACATTAAAAGTTTGCCATATCAACTTTAGTACACAGCAAACAACCTTGATGTAACCTTCATTCCTTCGGTCTCTCTCAGTGGGATACTAGGGTTCTAAAAGAACATTCTTATTTTTGTGTAGTCCAGTAGCCCTCTTTTCATTTTTTCTCAGTGCCCTAACTTCAGCATTGTGAGCCCTAACTATCTTTTTAACTACTATATAAATCTAAAATTTTAATTTGTATGATTTTACTTCGTGTTTTATTTACATATTCATGTGGACCCTTCTATTTCCAAACTACCTTGCTACATGTAGATTTTCCCTCTTAGCTCTTCATCTGACTGGAGTTATGACAATTATTTCCATTCTGTAGCTTCAATAAGCCCTTCATTCTGGTAGAGTCACTATGCACATCCTTCACTGTTACATTTAAATATGGATCTATGATTAATCACTAAGTTGGCTGCTTAATCAGAGACTAATGAAGTGTTGGTTTACTCCACTTTTATGTGTTTATCTACATATACATCCTATCTTAATAGGTAAATAGTAGGGGTAGTTCAAGAGGGCAGTAAGAAAAACAAGAGTGTGAGATGAACTTAAAGAAAAATTCTGGAATGCAGTAAACAAAAATATTCCACAGATATTAAGAGCAAAAATTATGGTCATTCAGCAAGAAAATTAAATTTAGGATTTATTGACAAGGTGTAGGTACAGTAGATTGAGATTCATGATTTGGAATAGTTTGGGAAAATCATATTACATATTGCCAACAGAAGCAGCAGTTATGGCAGCAGGAGGATGAAGACCATTTTAAACCCCTGAAAATTATAGAGAAAGGCTATAAATGAAGACCTTAGCCCAATGGAAAGTGCTAGATTAAAGAGAGGGGATAAAAGTTGTTAGTTTATTTTAAGCTTAGAACCATAAAACAATGTTATAAAAAATATTAACAAAATCACTAATTCCAAATTTTTTTTTACAGCATAGACGCCTGGATGTTATTGTGATACCATACTCAGAGTATGCTCCAGCTCTCATGTATTTCACAGGATCTGCACACTTTAACAGGTATGTCTATTATATTTTGTTATTGCAATGTGGTTTATGAGTTGTGTTTCTAGTTTAGTCATATATTAAGATGAAACTTGCATTTTTTAGCACTTGTTTTTCAGGATTTTAAAATGTTTTTAGTTTTTTTTAAACTGCTATGAAAATGTATAGTTTTTGTAGTAGTACTGTGATTATTTTAATAGGAAGTTGTACTGCATCTCAAGAAAATATTAGACTGTTGAGGCCTCAATATGAACTGTTACGGGTTTGTAAGAGTTGACTCTATTCAAATTATGAATTACTTTGTGTTTTGTATTCAGAAAGAAACACTAACTCCACAGTTGTACTTTATGGTTTAGGAAGTCTGTGACCTCAAAATTTGCCATAGTTGTTTATTTGCTGATGTGGTCAAAATGTTTGTAGTTTTCAAAAAACAGCCACCTTCTGTACATCTCCTAATACCAATTTCAGTTGCACAAATGATTAATTCCCCAAAGATTTTTATTTTGGAAACTACTTCAAATCTTTTATCTATAAATGATGTATTAATTGTTAATACAGTACCCAATTCATGATTATGCCAGGAATTCTCAGACCATGTTTGTTTATATAATATAGGAACTATAGCATGAAGAAGATGCAGGAATTTTAGTCATTATTGACTGTGCCTTTTTGTATAATATGGACCACATTAAATTTGGATATGTTTTTTAGCTAGAAAAATTTCTATTTACCCTTTTTTTCATTTTGCACTATATGAAAAGTTGGTTTATTTGCTTTAATATTATTTCTAGTGGGTTTAAATACTCCTGTACCAACATATTACTGTCTTATTGTGCAAGATATTAGTCTTTTCAAATCTGAACTATCTATTATATTTCCCATGATCTGAGAATTGTACTTGAAGGTAATAGGCTGGCAGCCAGGCAGAGTTTGGTCAAAAGAATGTGGTACCAATTGTGGAGTAATGGGTCATGTAGAAAATGATTGGGCATATGAAGAACTGGATATCTGCCTGGGACCACTTGCTGTTTTGTGGCCCTGGGGATCTCTAAAAGGGACAAAAAATTTTGGTACCACACAATGTATTTTAAGGTACTTTACACATCACACTGATTAAAAAATGATCCATGCCAGAGAAAATCTCTGCTGCATTAGGCTTGCTAGAAACAAAAAATATGCCTAAAAAAGAGGTTAGACCAAACATTTTTTGTACCGCTTGAAAAAAACGTTTCTATACTTCTACAGATCTGGGAGAGTTCAGAATGGCCAATTCCAGACAAATTATCTGCTGCATTATGCCTGGCAGACATGCCCAAAGTTGACCCTCCACTCTTAACTGTTGGAAAATTAATAAAGAAAAATATAAGAGGTACTTGATGAAACTACTTTGTAATGAAAGCAAACATTTCATAAAGTACAAAGTGACCCTTTCCAGACATACTGATTGCTGCATTATGCTTGCCTTAAACAAAAAATTAACCTAAAAAATTAGGCTAAACCAAATATTCTTGGTACCACTTGAACAAAGTTTATATACTTCTACACATCTCAGAGTTCAAAATGGCCAATGCTAGACAAATCATATGCTGCATTATTACTGCCAGACACACCCAAAGTTGACCTTCCACCCTTATCTGTGGAAAAAAAATATGTAGAAAGATATAAAAGATACTGAATGAAACTATTATTATTATTATTATTATTATTATTATTATTATTATTATTATTATTATTATTAGCTAAGCTACAACCCTAGTTGGAAAAGCAGGATGCCATAAGCCCAGAGGCTCCAACAGGGAACAAAAAGGAAAATAGAATATTTTAAGATGAGTAACAACATTGAAATAAATATCTCATATATAAACTATAAAAACTTTAACAAAAAAGTGGAAGAAAAATAAAATAAGATAGAATAGTGTGCCCGAGTGTACCCTCAAGCAAGAGAACTCTAACCCAAGACAGTGGAAAACCATAGTACAGAGGCTATGGCACTACCCAAGACTAGAGAACAATGGTTTGATTTTGGAGTGTCCTCCTAGAAGAGCTGCTTACCATAGCTAAAGAGTCTCTTCCACCCTTACCAAGAGCAAAGTGGCCACTGAACAATTAGTGCAGTAACCACTTGGGTGAAGAAGAATTGTTTGGTAATCTGTGTTGTCAGATATATAAGGACAGAGGAGAATATGTAAAGAATAGGCCAGACTATTCAGTGTGGATGTGTGTAGGCAAAGGGAAAATGAACCATAACTACTTTATAGTGAAAGAAAACATCTTACAAAGTGCAAAGTGACCCTTTCAAGACACACTGATTGCTACATTAGGCCTGACAGAAACAAAAAAATAGGATAAACCAAACATTCTTGGTACCACATGAAAGAAAGTTTATGTACTCCTACACATCTCAGGGAGTTATGAATGGCCAATGCCAGACAGATTATCTGCTGCATTATGTCAGTCAGACATTCCCAAAAGTTGACCCTCCACCCTGAGCTGTGGGTAAATTGATGTTGATAACACATTAAAGGTACTGAAGGAAACTACTTTTGCCCAATTTAGAATTAAAGATAAAGCACAAAATGGCACTAATCAGACATAGTGTCTTTTACATTAGCCCAGACAACCAAACAAAACACACAGAAGGTCCAAAACATTTTGGTTAGATTAGACATTATTGATATGAAAGTTATCTTCCCTGGATTGAACCGTGACCATAAATGTTATTTTTTCTTTTCTTTTCTCTCTGGAAATTTTTACTTCTTTTCTCTTATCTGCTACCTAGGAGAGAGAGAGAGAGAGAGAGAGAGAGAGAGAGAGAGAGAGAGAGAGAGAGAGAGAGAGAGAGAGAGAGAGAGCATTTATATCTAGTTAATATGTCTGGCATTGGCCATTCCAAATGTAGAAAAAAATAAGTTGCTGTGGCAGACTTCCATTTTATACATGAAGGCTTGGGACGTAGGAATTATAAATGCAATAAACCATGAAATCAAGAAATGCTGTAAACTCTTTATATTTCTATTACTTACTTTGGTCTAAATACTTCAGAAATATACCAAGTAATTTTGTAAGCAATAAAGAAAATCTCTACTGATTTATCTAAGAATTCCCATAACATATCATAGCCAAACTATCGCCATGGTGTTTTTTTTACTTAGTGAACTGTATGCTTCATACCTCAGATTTAACTTGAATTAACTATTTTGATTTATTCGTGTGGAAAGTATTGAATTTTCACTTCATATATTGTTGGTCTTAGGCATAGTCTTTCAATTCTTCCACTTATGCTTGACTCAGACTAGTCTTCTGCTGGTCTTAAATACTAGGATTGCCCTTTTAGGTAAAAAAGGATTTGCCAATCTCCCCTTTAACAGCCAACCTTATATCTCTTGACCAAGGGCAAGCTTCTGAAGTAATCACATATGATGGTATTCTTGGTAAGATTGAATTTTCTTGCTCTGGTTAGACAAACCATGATGACTTGTTTATTACTTATATACACCAAATTTTAATACTATGCGATATAATCTAATATACATGATTGATTTTATTAAATTCATTATTATGAGGTCGCGGATAGGGGCCTGAGAGTGTAAGCAGCACAGGTGGCTTCCATTGCAAACAAAAGACTAAATTTGGAAGTTATGGGAGGATTATTTATGAATATTTATCTAATGTAACAAATTTTGTTTTCATTTTGTTTATATGAAAAAGTCAGGTTGACCTGTTTTTTTCTGAATTTCCATCATTATGGTTGGGGTGAATATTACTAGCCAGGCGTCATATACTATGATAACAGAAGAGTAGATGACAAATTGCTTTCACATTCTTTTCATCAATGTTTTTAAAGATTATGGTAAAAATACTTGACTCTATTACCTAGAATGTTTACTTTTTCAGTTTCTAATGAAGTAAATGTATTGTAATTATGTTTTTAATTATGCATTCAAAATATTTAATTCTCATAATGGCAGAACATATTCCTGGGTCATTTTCTATTTAGATATGATGTCTAATTTTCATAACTAGATTTTTTCTTTATTTATATATGCGAAAGTTTAATTGCATAATTTTTATGAATAGAACTTACCTGGCAGTTATATATATATAGCTGAGTCTCCGACTGCGGCAGAATTTAATCGAAAATCGCGGCAACCGCCTTGTGGTGGTTGTATGGATAGATGGTTAACAACCCTTACAGGGTGGTACTTGGAATCATTCCCATTTTCTGTTCCTCAGATTATCTCTGCCGGCCGGATCGACAACATCGTTGGTCCTCCTTTCAGAGTTTTTCGGATCGCTTTCCCTTCATCGCCTTTTTGGACTTCGTTTTTGGTGAAGTACACTGTGTTGGGATTTGGCAATCGTGTTGTTTTTGTTTTTTGTCTTTTTTCCTTTATTATCATGAGTGAGAAAATTCATTATCGTGTTTGTGCGAATGATATTTGCAAGGTGAGGTTGCCAAAACTTTCGGTTGACCCTCACACTATCTGTATGGGTTGCAGGGGGTTTGAATGTGCTTTAGATAATAAGTGCAAGGAATGCGAGGTTTTAAGTGATGATGATTGGTTAGCTATGCAGCGCTATGTGCGCAAACTTGAGATTGATAGAGTTAGAAGAGCTAAATCAAAGTCAAAGTCTGCTAGTGAGCCTAGCTTAGATTTATCTATTGACCCTTTGCTTGTAACCCCTTTGGAAGGTATTCCTTCCCCAAATGTAGTGACTCCTGACCCTTCTACAGGACCTGTGCCTACGGATGACCCTGGGTATGCTAAATTAGCTGCTGAATTGGAGGCCATTAAAGCACAGTTGGAGGCCTTTAAAGGTAAGGGTGTAGGTGAAATTAGTGCTTGTGAAAGTGCAGTGGAGGTGGCGACTGATCGAATCTGTCATACCCCTAGGTCTAGACCTCTACCAAGCTCCCAGGACCAAGGGAGAAGGTACGTCGAAAGCCGAAAGGGGGTGAGAGGTGCTTATCCTCGGTCAGTCGTCGCCTCAGACAGTCCTGTTGCGATCTCCCAGGCTGCTCTTGACCGCCGTAGGAAAGGCGTGTCGGATACGTTTGTGTCTTCGCCTGATCGTTCTCCCAGACGTAATTGGCGTTACGAATCAAGACCAATGAAGAGAGGGTGGAACCGGGACGTGCAGTCTCGCTCTCCCTCTCCCGGTTCGAGTAGCAGAGACCCTGATCCTTCGGGAGACGATTTCGATGTTCCTGTTAAGAGGGCGAAACAGAGAGTCCTTAGCCCAGTTAATCCTGCTAGACTCCCTGCTTCTTCTGCCAGCGCTCCCAGTCAAGCCGTACGACAACTGCCGTCTTCGGCACCGTGAGAGCCAGCGGAGGTTGCTAAAGCTTTCATGGTTGTTATGCAGGAACAACTTTCATCATTAGTTAAAGCTTTCAGCCACCCTTCTCAGTCCGTCAGACGTAAGGACGTCTCTTTGCCTGTTAAGAGATCTTCTTCTAAGAGAGATTTTAGTATCTCTCCCAAGAAACCTCTGCGCACTTCGTCGGCCGTAAGACAACGTACTCCCTCTTCATCGGCACGCTGCCAGGAATTTCCTTCCCCCCTCTCCCGGCGCCAGGACGATACTGCCTCTCGTTCTCGGCGCCGTGACGATTCCGTTTCCCTTTCGAAACGCCTGGACGTTACTGCCTCGTTTCTTAGGAAACAGGATGAATGCAGTCTGCATTTTAAAGGCGACGGCAGCCTGCATCTTCAGGACGCTTCCGTTTCTCGTCATCGTGACGATACTGCCTCTCGTCATCGTGACGATACCGCTTCTCGTCATCGTGACGAAACCGCTTCTCGCCGACTGGATGTTAGCGGCGCTCGGCGCCAGGATTCAAACAGCTCTCGCTGCCAGACTGCTGGCAGCCCAACTCTTTGGGATGTTATCCTTGAGCAGGACCTCGAAGATATTTCGGAAGAGGAAGAAAAACCTGCCGACTCTTCTAGCGATTACAAGGTTCTTTCTCGCTCTCTTTTGGAACTTTATGGGGAGGAGTTTCAACCTTCGGCCCCTCGTTCTCCTCAGTCTCAATTTACCAGGAAGAAAGCTACTAAGTCTTCGGCCTTCATCAAAATGAAACTTTCAATTTCGGCCAGGAAAGCTCTCGCTAAAGTGGATGATTGGATGAAGGAACGGAGACAAGCTGTCAAGACCACCTTTTCTTTTCCACCATCTCGGCTCGCTTCCAAGGCCGGTATGTGGTATGAGACAGGGGAACCTTTGGGGTTAGGAGTGCCTTCCTCCTCCCAAGGTGACTTCTCGGCTCTTGTGGACTCGGCAAGAAGGCATGCTTTAAACTCTGCCAAGATGATGTGGTCCATGTCGGAGCTTGATCACCTCGTCAAGGGAATTTTCAGGGTTTTCGAGGTTTTCAGCTTCCTGGACTGGTCTCTCGGGACTCTGGCCAGGAAGTCTGAACTCCTGGAGGACACGAAGGACCTGACGAGTATCATGTCCTGCATGGACAAAGCTTTAAGGGATGGAGCTAATGAATTTGCTTCCCTTTTCTCAGCAGGGGTCTTAAAGAAGAGGGCCCTTTTGTGCTCCTTCACCTCTAGATCTGTGACTGTTGCCCAGAAGTCGGAGCTACTTTACGCCCCTTTTTCACGTCATCTTTTCCCTGAAGCTCTGGTCAGAGATATCTCCCTTTCTCTGGCTCAGAAGGCTACTCAGGACCTTTTGTCTCGGTCGGCTAGAAAGACCTTACCTGTTGCTCCTGCTCCTCTGAAGAAGGAGGAGAAGAAGTTTCAACAGCCCTTTCGGGGCAGGATCTCCTCGAGAGCGGATTTTAGGGGGAGAAGACAAGAGTCAGGGCCAAGGACCAGCAGGGGTGCGTTTAGGCCCCGGTCCAAAAAATGAGATGGAAGTCCTCCAGACACCAGTAGGGGCAAGACTGTCTCGTTTTTGGCAGTCTTGGAAAAGGAGAGGGGCGGACACCTGGTCCCTCTCAGTCGTCAAGGAAGGTTACAAGATCCCCTTTTTAAAGAAACCACCTCTCTCAGACTCTCCCCTGGCCTTAGTGGCTCAGTACACCGACGCAGGGAAACGAGAGGCTCTTCTGGAGCTAGTCGACCAGATGTTGGTCAAGGGAGCAATAGAGCCAGTTCAAGACCTCGCCTCCCCAGGCTTTTACAATCGCCTGTTTCTGGTTCCTAAGAACTCGGGTGGATGGAGACCAGTCCTAGATGTCAGCTCTCTGAACACCTTCGTGGAGAAAACAAAGTTCTCCATGGAGACGACTCAGTCAGTGCTGGCTGCAGTTCGTCCAGGAGACTGGATCGTTTCTCTCGACCTGCAGGACGCTTATTTTCACGTCCCCATTCATCCGTCTTCGAGGAGATATCTGAGGTTTGTGTTCCAGGGCAAGTGCTTCCAGTTCAGGGCACTTTGCTTCGGCCTCAGCACAGCTCCCCAAGTTTTCACCATACTAATGGCGAATGTGGCAGGCTGGTTACACCAGGAGGGGATAAGGGTCTCCTTCTATCTAGACGACTGGCTGATCCGGTCACAGTCGAAAGAGAAATGTCTGGAGGACCTAATGAAAACTTATACGATGACTCAGGACCTGGGACTCATCGTCAACTGGGGGAAGTCTCAGACCGAGCCGAATCAGACTATTCTCTATTTGGGGATAGTTCTGAATTCAGTTCTTTTTCAGGCTTCTCCCTCCCAGGAGAGGCAGACCAGGTGCCTGGACAAAGTCAAAGACTTTTTGAGGAAGCAGGAATGCTCAGCGAAGGAATGGATGAGTCTGCTGGGAACTCTATCCTCCCTGGAGCAGTTTGTCCCTTTGGGGAGACTGCACCTAAGGCCTCTGCAACACTTCCTCGCAAAGGTTTGGAACAGAAAGATCCAGGAGGACACTTTTTCTTTTCCCATTCCGACAGAGATCAAGGATCTTTTAATGTGGTGGCTGGACCCAGCTCTGTTGGGAAAAGGGATCTCCTTGTTCAAGAAGAACCCCGACCTAGTGTTATTCTCAGACGCGTCTGAGTCAGGCTGGGGAGCAACACTAGGGAACAAAGAGGTCTCAGGTATTTGGGAAGGGAGTCAGGTCAGTTGGCATATCAACAGGAAGGAATTGATGGCCATTTTGTTAGGGCTCAAGGCCTTCAAAACCTCGGTGTCGGGAAAGACTGTGGAGATCAATTCCGACAACACCACAGCCCTCGCGTACATAAGGAAGCAAGGGGGAACTCACTCCCTCTCCCTGTTCTCAACTGCGAGAGAGCTTCTCCTCTGGGCGAACGAGAACGAGACCCAGCTGTTGACAAGGTTTGTTCAAGGGCAGAGAAACATCAGGGCAGACATGCTCAGCAGGAGGGGACAGGTCCTTCCTATAGAGTGGACTCTCAACCCGCATGTCTGTCGGAGCCTCTGGAAGTTGTGGGGCAGACCAGTAATAGACCTTTTCGCCTCCGGTCTAAACAAGAGGATCCCCAACTACTGCTCCCTAGTCCCGGACGAGGAAGCTGTTGCAGTGGACGCCTTCTTGATGGATTGGACGGGGCTGGACATGTATGCCTTTCCCCCGTTCAAGATCATCAATCTGGTTGTCAGGAAGTTCGCTCTCCTCGATTCGGGACGAATGATCCTAGTGGCTCCATTCTGGCCTGCGAGGGAATGGTTCACCGAAGTGGTAGGGTTACTGATGGACTTTCCAAGAAGACTCCCGGCAAGTCCAGATCTTCTCAGACAACCCCACTTCGAGAGATTTCACCAAAACCCCCTCGCTCTCAATCTGACTGCCTTCAGACTGTCGAGAAGCTCGTTAGATCTCGAGGCTTTTCGGCACAAGCGGCGAAAGCTATTGCCAGGGCAAGGAGGATCTCTTCACAAAGAGTCTACCAGTCAAAGTGGGAGACCTTTAGAGCTTGGTGCAGGAGGCGCAAGGTTTCCTCGTCCTCTACCTCTCTAAGCCAGATTGCAGACTTTCTTTTGTACCTCAGGCAGGATGCTAAGCTGGCTGTATCTACCATTAAAGGATACAGGAGCATGCTCTCAACCGTCTTTAGGCATAGAGGCTTAGAGTTATCTCAGAATAAGGACTTGCAGGACCTCATTAGGTCTTTTGAAACAACGAAGCAGGTGCACTTAAGACCCCCTTCCTGGAACCTGGATGTGGTGCTTAAGTTTTTTTGCTCCAGGAAGTTTGAGCCTATCTCGCAAGCTTCTCTGCGAGATGTGACTAAGAAAACCCTCTTCCTTTTGTCTCCAGCGACTGCCAGGAGGATCAGCGAGGTCCAGGCAATCGAGAAGCGTGTAGGCTTCACCCTAAATGGAGCGGTTTGTTCCTTGATGTTCGACTTTCTCGCCAAGAATGAGAACCCTTCGAAACCCTGGCCTAGGACTTTTGAAGTCCCTAACCTCACGAATCTAGTAGGTCAGGAACAGAAAAGCCTCCTCTGCCCGGTTAGGGCTCTCAAGGCTTATTTGGCCCACACTAAGAGCGTGAGGGGTGCTTCCAACTCCTTATGGTGTTCAGTGAAGGATCCTCAAAAACCCCTGTCAAAGAACGCTTTGTCCTTTTTCCTGAGGGAAACTATTAGGGAAGCCCACCTCTTTTGTGAGGAAGAAAACTTCGCCCTGTTAAAAGTACGGGCTCACGAAGTAAGGGCCATTGCTGCTTCGCTGGCATACCGGAAAAATATATCAGTTAAGCAGGTCATGGACGCAACGTTCTGGAGGAGCAACTCTATCTTCGCTTCTCATTACCTCAGAGAGGTAAGAGTGGACTATGACAAGTGTTATACCTTGGGCCCATACGTAGCTGCGGCTTCTGTATTAGGCAAAGGAGTTACTACCCCCACTCAGCCTTAGTTTATGTACTTGTATATGGGTTTGTGTTTTTTATGGTTGTCTGAGGTCCTCGTCCTGTGGTACGGTTCCCTCAGTCCAGATAGATAGTTTATATCTATTTCTGCAAGGTTAGATGGTTAGCTTTAGTAAGGTTGCAGGTTTTTTTATATGGGAAGGTAGTTTTCTGAAGTCTAGTCAAGTTGTTGGTCCTACCCCTTTGACAGACTCGATTCAGTTGTTAGCAGCGTAGCAGGTCTACTCCTGGCTGAATACTCCTAAGGGAAAGCGACTCTAGAGGCAGTTACCTTTGAAGTCAGCTACCTTAGCAGGTAAGGAATCAAGGTGTTTGTTCTCCTACAACTCTTTTGTTGTTTCCCCAACTATGTTTTTCTGTCTGTTTCCCTCCTCCAAATGTGTGAATCAGCTATATATATATAACTGCCAGGTAAGTTCTATTCATAAAAATGGAGTTTTTATGATAAAACAAAGTTTTATGAATACTTACCTGGCAGTTATATATATATTTTAAAGCCCACCCACCTCCCCTCAGGAGACAGGTCGGGCAAAGATAATCTGAGGAACAGAAAATGGGAATGATTCCAAGTACCACCCTGTAAGGGTTGTTAACCATCTAACCACACAACCACCACAAGGCGGTTGCCGCGATTTTCGATTAAATTCTGCCGCAGTCGGAGACTCTGCTATATATATATAACTGCCAGGTAAGTATTCATAAAACTTTGTTTTATCATAAAAACTCCATTTTTCATGAAGTTACAGCTGTGAAAAGATATAAAGATATTAAATTTGCATATTTGACATTTGCTGTAGATTTTATATTTTGTTTTGATAAATTAAGCCCATTTTGAGGATCCATTATTGCATTTAACCAATATTCCCAAACTTAAATTTTCAGATCAATGAGATTGCTGGCCATAAAAATGGGAATGAGTCTCTCTGAGCATGGTCTTCGAGCAGGAATTGTTAGACAGGTATTGTAAAGAACTTTTTCTTTTATCTTTAACTATTTAAGGTTTGTTCCGACGTAGATACAAACCCTCCGCTATTTATAGGGGGTATACTTTCGGCGTAGCTGAAAGACGAGCCATGATAATTCTAGTGAGGGATAACTACCCCATCCACTAGTTAGCGGGGGGGGGGGGGGTAGACTAGCTACCCCTCTCACTCACACCTATCGGCTGAGTAACCACTTTACTTTATGGCTCGGTAGAGGACGGACGTGCTGCCTTTCTCTCCCGCAAAGACTTGCCTTGACTATTTTTTTTTTCTCTTGTGTGTGTTTTCATTTATCTTACATATATATGAGCCTCCGCCATAAGGTTGTTATTGCCGCCCTACCCTGCGCTGATGGTCGGCATGTTTTCAACACTGCCGTGTGTATGTTTCATTACTGAATTAAAGTGTATAACAGTTCAACTCCCTTTCGAGGAATTATCTTACAAGGAAGGTGACTTATTACCCGAATAGTGTATTTTGTGCAGCGGAGCATGAATTGTAATTGATCACAACTTCCTTTTTCACAGGTAACAGCGACGTAGAACACAAGGCCGATTGCTATGGCCGCCCTGTTCGTTATCCTGCGCTCCATGTGGTAGCTCGTGAGCTTCCCACGTTACGAGGTAGTATTCGCCGTCAACCTTCAACTTGATGTTCCAGAGAGAGATTTTTTTTTTTCTTTATGCCTATGCTTTGTTCCCATAGAGCTGGGAGAAAGCTTGCCTTGGGCTATGTCCTCTTGTGGGAGGACTTCTCTCTCGTTCGCGAGAGACTATTACTACGCCTTCGCTTTTTTCCCATAGAGCTGGGAGAAAGCTTGCCTTAGGCATTGTCCTCCTTCGGGAGGACTTCTCTCTCGTTCGCGAAAGAGAGTTTTGCACGCCTACGCTTTTTTCCCATAGAGCTGGGAGAAAGCTTGTCTTAGGCGATGTCCTTCTTCGAGAGGACTTCTCTCTCGTTCGCGAGAGAGATGCTATTAAGCCTACGCTTTTTTCCCATAGAGCTTGGAGAAAGCATGTCTTAGGCGATGTCCTCCTTCGGGAGGACTACTTCCTCGTTCGCAAGAGAGATATTTTATGCCTACGCTTTATTCCTATAAAGCTGGGAGAAAGCTCGTCTTAAGCGATCTCCTTCGGGAGAACTTCCATCTCATTCGCGAGAAATACCTTGTAGGAGTTTGCTGATTCACCAGGGGCGGTGGCAGAGCTTTCTCCGAAGCAGGTTACCTCTTCGGGGGAACGAGTCTCTCGTTCTCAAGAGAAGACCGCCTCTGGGCATTGGCAGTCCCCCGTTACGCTTATGGTTCTCCTTCAGGGGTGGAGCGAGAGCCTTATCTTAAGCGACGTTCTTCTTCGGGAGAACAAACCTCTAATGCGGAGGTTTTATCTTTGAACCTGCTGGTTCTCCTTGACTCTTTGGGGTTTCGTTACGATCACCCTTTGCGCTGGCGTGATCGTAGCCTTCGGGCTCTCGTTATGTTGATCCTGCGGGTTCTCATTACAGTAGGAGTCCTTCGGGACTCCGCTCGAAACCTTCGGGTTTCAGTTACGCTTAACCTTCGGGTTCTCGTAACGATGGTAATGTTGAGCCTTTGGGAACTCGTACCATCAATCACGCTGACCTTTCGGGGTCTTGTGACAGAGGAACCTCGGTTCCTCGTTACGCTGATCCTTCGGGGTCTCGTAACATTAGTTACGCAGAACCCTAGGGCTCTCGTAACTTTAGTCACTCTGACACTTCGGTGTTTTGTGACAGGGGAACTTTGGTTTCTCGTTACGCTGACCCTTTGGGATCTCGCAACATTAGTTACGCTGAACCCTTGGGTTCTCGTAACTTCAGTCACTCTGATACTTCGGTGTTTTGTGACAGGGATACTTTGGTTTCTCGTTACGCTGACCCTTCGGGGGTCTCGTAACGTTAGTTATGCTGAGCCCTTGGGCTCTCATAACTTTAGTCACTGACACTTCGGTGTTTTGTGACAGGGAAACTTAGGTTTCTCGTTACGCTGACCCTTCGGGGTCTCGTAACATTAGTTACGCAGAACCCTTGGGCTCTCATAACTTTAGTCACTCCGGCACTTCGGTGTTTTGTGACAGGGAAACTTCGGTTTCTCGTTGCGCTGACCCTTCGGGGTTTCGCAACACAGGCTACTTTAGGCCTTTGGTCTCTCGTGCCCTTAGTCACGCTGATCCTTGGGGTCTCGTGACAGAGAAACTTCCTTTTCTCGTTTGCGCTGACCCTTCGGGGTCTCACAACGCAGTTCAGAACCTTTGGGTTCTCGTGATCATAGCCATACTTATATGACAGAGTTTGAGGACTCTCATAGTGTTGATCATTCGCGCTCACACAACACAGGCTATCGTGAACCTTTGGGTGAACGTAGTAGTGAGTACTCTCGCCAGGCATGCACGACCAACCTTATGCGCGCACGACCAAATTGGCACCCACGGCCGATGTAGCGTGCATGACCAATTTTGCGCGCATGACCGGATTGGTGTGCACGACCAAATTGGCACACACGGCCTATGTGGCGCGCACAACCAATTTTGCGTGCACAGCCGATCTGGCGCGCACGACCAATTTGGCTCGCACGGCTGATTCGGGGCGCACGACCAAATTGGCGCACACGGCTGATGTGGCACGCATGACCAAGTTGGCGCGCACAACCGATGTGGCACACACGACAGATTTGATGCGCATGACCAACACTGCGCGCACTCACGATCATATTGGTGTGCGCGACTACCTTAGCACGCACGACCATATTGGCGCGCACGGCCACCTTGGCACGCACGAACAACGAGGTGCACGCAATCAGATGAGGTGCGCAAACAACTCTTATAACAGAGAGTTTTTTCAAACTCATTGCGTGAAGTGTTCACGCGTGCACAAGAGTTATACTCACATGACAGAGAGTTTTTGAACTCTCGTCCCGTGAATTGTTCGCGCGCGCCCATCATCATCAAGAGTTTTACTCTTATGACAGAGGGATGCCTGCTGCTAAGGGGTTTCCGAATCTCTACAGGTAACTATGGTACAGTTCCTTTGGGTCCTGGTCACGTAACACGATTCCTGAAAATTCCATCAGGAATCAGCGACAGAGTTCCTGCAGGTTCTCGGCACAACATCCCTTAAGGTCGTGAGAAAGGAATTCACAAATTGATTCTGAACCCGTGGGCTCTTGGTTTCCTGATGTTCATATACACGCCCACCCTCCTCACCAACTTGTGGTATCAAGATGAGGAATAATGTCAACTTCGAAACTGAAATCTATATTTTTCCCCGAGGCGTTGACTAGGGAAATTGAAACTGAAAGCTATATTTTTCCCCAAGGCGTTGATTAGGGAAAATTTTTAAATAATAGAAATTTTACAGTTGGTTGTCTATTAAACCAAGCTTCTTTGGAAGAAACCATATGAACATCAGGTAATTATAGAAGAAACCATATGAACATCAGGTAATTATAGAAATAAGAAAATTTGTTAATAAAATTCATATTTTCTCCTTTTATTGTTTTTGTGACTTTTTTATAGTACTTTTATCTCAAATTATTTCTGTGAATCTTATCAGAAATTTATGTACTCTTTCTTCCAAGAGGGAATAGATTTGACAATCACTTTAAAAATACAAGTATTTTTTTTTAATCAGTTCATTATCCCTTTGTTCTTATATTTAGTAAGATGAGCTAATGTAAGGAGTAGGCAAAAGGCTTTGTTTTAATTTTTTTATTGATGGGATATTAGGTTGCTATACATTCTCTCTCACTTGGGTTTTACAGGTATGGGTAAAATGAAGCTCATCCATGCCTGATCCAATTTCTGTATCCTTACAGCAGCTCATCTTACCACAGGGAACAAAGGACTAAAGTACTGATTATGAAAATTTTCTTATATTTTCAGTAAATTTCAAATCCCTTCTCTCTTACAAAGAATAGCACATAAATCCCATGGAAGTATGGAAATAATAAATTTTATTTTAGATATTAAGTTTTTCATAATTATCTCTTCATTTAATATTAAATTAGGTAGCTATTGCTCATATTATTGTTCTATTTGGAAAAGTAATGGTGATCTTAAATACCTTTAAGACATTCAAATACTGGTTATCACATTTTAAAACATACTAGAACCACAGAAAAAAAAAATAGAGCTGCATATGTCTTATAATTTGGATAATTTGGTTAATGAATGCATTGTTTAAATTTCTTTTCAATACAAAGTTGAGTTCTGGTGTATTCCTTACTATTTATTTATTTGTCAATTTGTAAAAGAACATTGCCTTAGCTTGATGATTATTGATATAATTAGTGTATCTTTTTAGTGATATATTCATTCCTAAGAGATCTCTTTAAAGTTAAAAGTACAGTAATCTCACTGCATGCTTTTATTCTTCTGTTCTGTGTTAGTCGTAGCTTTTGGCTCAGTTGATATGTAGACCTCTGTAATTGCTCAAAGGTAGTATTCCTATTGAAATTATCACACTTTTCTTCTTTTTTTTCCTGATTGTTTCTGTTTTTTCCTTCCTTTATCAGTTTCTCTGGCAAATAGTTTTTTTTTTTGTATTTTCTATTTGTTTTAGGTATGTTTAACAATAGTAGTTAATGCCTTAACATCATATATTTTCACATTGGGAAATGTTCATAATATCTCTAAAAACCCATCCCCTGGCACTGAAAAGTGTTCTTGTAAGCTAGTGTTTTACAGTAATATTGGAACATTTATTAGTGAATCAAGGTGTTATCTTGATGTATTAATTAAAATTTCTTCAGGCTTATGTAGATGATATTTAGATTTTGCCATGCATCATTCCTGCATTGGTTTTTATCATTTCTCATTTATGTTATCAGTGGACCATGGCGCAGTGAAACAAATCTTTAAGTAGCATTCAGTGCACTTCTACCAATTGTTTTGGAGCATATCCATTCTCGAGACCAAGCATCACTTTTTTATGAATGATTATTAATACTCTCGCCTCAAATTATGTATACTTAACGACCTTATAGCAAACATCAATCATGAGCTACAGATCTGACATATATGCATAGGACTTTGATAGTTGCAGGTATATACAGTACAGTACAGTATTATCAATAATTAATAGATTTTTGAAGACCCAAATCACACCCTAAATAGCAAATCGCTATGAGACGAATACAGAATTTGCCCTAGTTTGCGCGATCCTTGAACTGTTTTGTCTTGGATTTGGCACAGCTCACCTAGTCTGTTGTGGTATTTGGCTATTGGTGACTACAGAGCTATTGTTGCACCTTATGTGATAATATAGAATAAGTAAAATATGTTAGTACTTATGGAACAAAATTTGATCTGGTAAATTCTATTGGCTGTAAAATTGAATATACTTTATTTTTACCTTGTTTTGGTACTTTTTATATGCCATTACAGATATTGTAGAAATAATGTTCATTTTACAGTAAAACAAAAATAAAAATTTTGGAATCTCAACCATAAATACCTTTAAAAATAGTTTCTGTTGAATCTTTTGGCTATCATGAAAACTTATACCAGTGTTTACAACGTGTTGTAAATTAAAGTGTATTAAAATTCATGCAAGGATGTAAGAAATATAGAACAATGTGGACATACACAAATGAAAGTATAATATTTTTAATATAATTTTAAAACATTAGATTAAGGACTGCAGATGAGCAGTTATAAGCCTTTATTGTTTAACAGGGTCGAGAAAAGCTGTCTACTGGGTCTCTTCTCGACACCCCCACAGAGGAGTCGATATTTAAACATCTGGGGTTGGAATACCGATCACCACAGGAACGTGATCATTGATGTTCCTGTATCCAGTATATAATTATAAAAATATTCTTAAGGCAAATAAGAACTTAGTTTTTAACTGATTTTACAGTATTCAATTGAATATTGAAGAAAACTTTAACCCTTTCCTGTATCTTGCATCTTTTATGAGGCTATACTAAGTTTTAAATTAAGATTTTTAATCATTCAGGCACCAATTCCTCATAAAGGATTTGGCAATCAAGCCTAAGACGCTTTTTTTAGACATTTTACTCAACTCGACATAGCACAAAAACTAAATGACAGGATTTTACAACATATATTGCCGAATAGTTGGATAAAGTTTCCTTCCATTGACATATAATGTTTTATACTTTACAAAATTTTCATATATGTAAATGATAAAGAAATGGAAAATATTGGTAATGATTGGATATAAATTACATCCAGTGGTGCTAAATGGAGTAGAATGTGGATGTTAACAACCTCTAATGGCACTCAAAGGGGTAATTTGATTTTTCTTTGTATTTAATTGAATATTCAAGAAAGGTCTATACTAGTCTGGTTATCGTTTACAAAGCTGGTACTAAGCTTTAAATTGAAACTTCACTGTACATTTTTATAGATATATTTTTAATTCCACTCACCAAAGAAAGAAAAAAATAATCTGTAATTACCTAAACTTTGTCTGGTAAAATCATTGTTGGTTTCAGTGTTTTTTATTTTTTATATATAATCTTTTTATTATCATTAAAGAAATGTAGATTTATCAGCCCAATGAGTCAAACTCAACTTATTTAGAAAGTAAAGTGACACACACACACACACACACATATATATATATATATATATATATATATATATATATATATATATATATATATATATATATATAATCTTCGATAGAAATATCATTTAGAAAATAAACCTATGATATATAAATGTTTAGACTTTATCTTTTAAACCTGTGCTTCTTAAAAACATTAGAATCTTAAAATTGGTAGAATAATCAGAATCTGATAAAGTTTTCTAACGGAAACCTAACGGAAATCTAAGGAACTAGTCTCTCTAATAGGTTAAGTTTTAATTATGCACTTCTGCAAATCCCTTGATAATTTGTATATATAAAAGGAAATTATTAAAAAGAAAATGGTAAACTACTATCACACATTTGTCATGCTCCGCATGATAGAATTGATAGTACTGTAATTTGGTGTTTGTTTCTTCCATTCATTGACCTTTTTATGATATACATAATATTAGAAACGTAAGATATATTATTAGAATATTGAATGAAAAAAGTATGACCTTTGAAATAGAAAAAAAAAATATATGAATAAAAGGAGATTTTTTAATAGGAAGAATAAGGTAGTAAAATTTGTATAACCTACCCAAAAGAATGCATCATGTTATGTAAGAATGAATGTAAATGGCAAAATTAACAAATTATGCATTTTTATTTTAATTATTGATTGTGAAGCATACAGGGTATATCTTTTCACAAATTTGTACCTTGCAAAAGATGGGGAAGATTGTTCTACATTACCAGGCACTCAAGTTTGTGATCTTGAAAAAGCATGTATAAATTAAAAGTTTTCCTTGGATCTATCACTTTGTTTCAACAACGTTTAACGGGAAATTGCAGCAACCTCATCCTTAGGCAACCCAATGGAACTCCTCCTCCAGAGAGAACATAGTTTTAGAGGTCTGATTCATTCATATGCTGATTGATGGTTAATTGTTTTTATCCTTTAATAACTTTCGAAAAGACCAGATACTCTTAAGAAGAAAAAGCCCAATAAGAAACTGGACTTTCATTATCCCTAATTATAGTATCCTCTGAAACAGAGGGAGTATGCAGTGAATTCTTATAATTGATCAAAATCCGAGATTCTTTCTCAGGTTAAGTAACAATCTTTGAGACCTGAAATTTTTCCAGGAAGGAGTCCAATACCAGTCAATCGTTTAGATAAAGCAGCTCTCCTATCCCTTAAAGATGTAACCACTGAGAGACTAGAACTATTATCAGTTGAGTAGTTGAACCGCTGAGGTGTGGACGTGTTTTGCGCGGAGCTCTATTCATCACTTGCCCTTTTGTTTCTCGCTTAGAATATCATAGAAAAGATATTTGTTAATCTTATAGAGAAACCTAAATGAGAAGAAACAGTACACTATGTCTGTCCCTAACTATTTCTGCCTCATATGTGAAACCACGGAGCGAGACCGGAAAAAATGGATTGGATGTGATTGCAATAAATTCTATCATAAGAAATGTGTGTGTATAGTGGCAGGCATCACTGATAATGAACAAAAGAACTTAGATTGGTTATGCCCACCAAGCCAATTCATATATATCAAAATTGAAGGAAGATGTTTATATAAGAGAAGAGGCCCTGAGCGAAGAAGACACGAGAATCGCTGAATTGGAAAACAAACTTGCTGACCTTAGCGCATATGGAGCAAATTCCACCGAGACTACTGACCTCACTGAGAAAGTGGATAATCTCACTATGAATATGGAATCAATTAAGGCAACACTTCAATCATTGATGGACCCAAAACTGGAGAAAACATCACATGCTGACAAAGTTAAGGGAAAAAATCTGTTAGTAATTAAATCAACAAATACAACAACTAAAATTACAGAAAGAAAACACGAGGTTGAACAGGCTTTTGAAGACATTCCTAATACTTAACACGAGGTCAACTTTGAATGGAAATCTTGTAAACTTTGCAAACAAAATGATCAGAGAAGAGGCTGCAAACAAAATTCAGACATTGGTTGCCGACACTGAAACAAGAAAAAACGGAAAATTAAAACCAAAATAATGATATGCAATGTGTAGAAACATGAAGATGATATAGTAAATACTTTGATTCTAAGAAATCATTGCCTGGACCAAATCCAATATATAAAGGAGAAGATAAGGTGTAGTCCTGAAGAAAAATGCTTCAGGTGGGACTACCCACTTTGAGCTGAAATGTTATCCCGAAGTTTAAAGGGCTATTCATGATAATGGGGACAACGTTTTGTTACATTGGGGTACTTATAACATACGTGATAGGTACCACTTGATCCCCTGCTACCACTGTCAGAGGTATGGACATGTTGGAAAAGATTGCAAGTCTAAGAATGATGATGAAATCCGCGGGAAATGTTCAGGTAAACATTCCGCCAAGGAGTGTAATTCACAAGTGTCAAAGTGTATTAACTGTACAAAGTTAAACAAACTAAGTGACCACATAGTAAATTCTAGAGACTGCAAAGCTTATGATTTGGAATTGAAAAGACCCAGAAAATACTGATCATGGTTACTAAGGAAGTCATAAACTATGGCTATATAAATATACAATCTGTACATGTAGGTAATAAAACTATCCAAATTCGAAAATTGATAAACGTGAAATATTTTGACACCTGCATTATCGGAAACATGGTTAGATAACTTGGACAAGGCTAAGATCATTGATATGACACCCCCCATACACACCTATCACATACCGAGTGAGGGTAGGTCTGATGGGGGTGTCGGACTCTTTATTCATAAAGGTTACTCAAATCTCAAAATGTTAAAAAGAACTAGTGTAATAAGCTTTGAATATATAGAAATAAACTTACACAAAAAAAAACAGAAAAATATCCTTTGTAACAGTCTACAAACCTCCAAGAACAAACACTAGTATCTTTTCTGAAGAATACAGTGCATTCATTGAGATGATTATCATGGAGAAAAAGTGAATTAGTTATTTGTTTAGACTTCAATATTTGGATAGATGATGCATCAAATCCTGACGCTTTAGCATTTTGTGAGTTATCAGAATCATATCGACTATTGAATAACGTCGACTGTACAACTACTTTAACTGGGCATACATCGGACCTAGTTTTGAGTGATAAAATGAATAATATTTTATCTGATATAAATGTTGAAGAGAAATGTACTATCTCCCCAGTGCACAAAATTATTACATTTAGTCTACCTCTACAGAAACATGCAATAGTAAAGAAAATAAACTTTAGACATAAGTCATTTTTTTTCCTACCGTATTGAAGAAGTTACAAAGAAAATAAATGATGCTATCAACATTCCCTGTGATCATGATAACCAACGTCTGTTGGGAGCCAAATGTGTTAACTGTCTTACCACCACTTATGATAAAGTGAGTAAAAGTGAATATGATACCATGTGCCCACCAATGGAAAAGACTATAACTGTTAAAGACCAATCTCCCTGGTTTGATGGAGAGGCTTCAGTGAAAAAAAAGAGGGAAAAAAGACAGAAAGAAAGTGGAATCTGTTAAAAACTGAAAGTGCATGTGTAGAATACAAAACTGCTGTGTGTCAATATAACTACCTACAAAGAAGGAAAAAAAGTGAATACTATAAGAGAAAGATCTGCTAAGCAGCAACAGACATAAATAAGTTATATTGTCTCCTAAACGGTGTAATGAGAAATGTAAACGAAAAGAAGCTACCTGATGGATACAGTGACCAGGAACTAGCAAATGATTTTCTAGTATTCTTTAAAAAAGATATTGAAAATATAACCAGGTCATTTGTAAATGCTCAACATCAGAGTAATGATACACCTGACACACAGACAAAACTAATAATATTTAACAACATAACACAAGATGATATCACCAGGATTATCAAGAGAGTAAAAAAAAAAACAAGCTGCACGACCGATCCTATGCCAGTATCTGAAGTATTTGGAAGGAGAAACTTTTCTAGTCTAGCTGAAATGATAATGAGAATAGCAAATGCAAGCATTGTTGAATGTAAGTTTCCCAAATCTAAGAAAATGGCTATAGTCACACCAGTTCTGATAAATGCTCTGGACTACCAGGAATTAAGCTCATATAGACCTATTTCAAATCTATCCTTTGTTTCAAAAGTGCTTGAATACGTAATTCTTGAACAAGTAGTCAGTCACTTAGAAGTAATAGAAGATTTGCCTGACAACCAATTTGCTTACAGAAAACTATACTCTACAGAGACAGCCATCTGCTCTGTTATAAATGATATGCTGGAAATGATGGATGAAAATGAATATGGTATTTTAATATTACTCGATCTCAGTGCGGCTTTTGATATAGTTGTGCATCAACTGCTACTAAATGATCTACGGTGCATCGGCATTGAAGATAAAGCTTTCGAATACCTAAAAGACTACTTGGTTGGTAGAAATTACTGTGTGCAAATTGGAAACTCTTATTCTTCTTATGAACCTTTAAACAGAAAGGTACCCCAGGGGAGTGTTCTTGGCCCAATCTTATTCTGCATCTATACTATTGGTCTATCGAAATTACTACAAAGGCAGGGTGTGAAGTTCAAACTATTTGTGGATGACACACAATTTTACTTCTCCTTAAATGATATAGATAACACTACTGAAACTAAACCGAATCCTTGATAGTGTTGGAGAATGGATGACAATTAAACAACTAAAATTGAATGAGAACAAAACTGAGTTCATGGTGGTGGGTAAGAGAAAAAGCGTGAGAAGCTTGGGTGATATGCAAGTGAACATAAATAAGGACTCAGTGCCGATATCTAGTAAAGTTCGTGATCTAGGTGTACAGTATTTCTTGACTGTAACTTGTCTCTCAATGCCCAAATAAGTAATGTAAAAACGGCTGGTTATCATCTAAGAAATATTGCTTTTATAAAAAAGTAACTGGATGAAAATTCTGTAAAGAAACTTGCGATAAACTGTGTTATTACCAGGATTGACTACTGCAACTCCATCTATTACAATTTACCAAAAGTACAACTTGAGAAATTACAAAACATAATAAACAGAGGAGCAAGACTGATAAAAGGTGTCCCACCGAGAGAAAGGATCACCCCTGTACTAAATGATTTACACTGGCTGCCGATTAAAGCGAGAATTAAATTTAAAATATGTACAATAACCCACCAAGTTATCAGAACCGGTCCAAAATACTTAAGAGAATTGCTACATATTGCGTAGCCAAAAAATTATGTTGACACAAGAATAGTTACAGATGGTTTTAAACTATTGTAACCTAGATATATGTCTACTGTAGGCTCCAGAGCCTTTAAATGTGCGGCCCCGAGACTATACAATAAGCTCTCCACGAGACATCCGAATGATTGAAGACAATAAGGCTTTCAAGATGAAACTGAAGACTTTCTTATTCCATGAGTCGTATGACAGTGATGATTAAACAGTAAATGAGCACTATGTGATATGAAACTTTGAATACTCTGAACGAACAAGATATGACAACAGTGGAGGTCCTGTAGAGAGTAGGGTTCTCCTACTGTATGGGACCAGAAAAGCAGCCATCAAAGTGAGTAAGTAAGTAAAGTAAAATCCTGAGGAGCTGTTTTCAGATAGAAACAAAGACACTTGAATCTCTTTAAATGGGGACATGAAAGTAGGTGTCTGTTAAATAAACGGGAAAAATCCAATATTCGTTCATTAAATAGTAAAAGGAGTCTCATAGCAAATTTGTTCTGAATTATAAACTTACTCAATCTTGAAACATGAAGGACTGGTCTTCCTTCCCATGATTGTAAGAACCGGGGACAGATCCATAACTTCCATCGTAACTTACTATTCCTGGCATTTCTGAATTTAAGATGACAAAGCTTGTAATTTCAACACTTGGTATAACTTCCAAAAGAAATTGGCACTGTTGATAAAGAGGGTTCTGTATGTAGAGGAATACTATATTCCTCTTTGACAACTGAAAGAGTCCAAGGCTCTGGTTGGGGACATTCCTAATTTTGGTGGAAGTGAGACAATCTGCTGCCTACTTGGAGTGCCTTGGGATAGTCATTGGCCTGTTCTGCCAATCTGCCATAATCATGAGCCCCTCTAGGATGGCGAATTCTTCTTCTGGCTGTACTAAACTTTGAAGTGGTTATAGTATCATGAACTATGGAAGGACTGGAGAGGGAGTAGGTACACATCGATTGAAGAATGAGTTGGGAGGTTTTTGTAAAACCGATCTCAGGGATTGAAGTTTGTTTTTGCTAGAAACCTTATCTAAAGTTTTCAAAATTTTTTACACTATGATTGGATCAAAGGTTTTTGTTAATCAGATTTCAACATGATCATTACTGAATACAGTGTTTGATGGTAAAATTAATAAAAATTCCAGCTACTTTGCTTATGCCATTAGTAATAAAGTAGTATGATCCAAACAAGTCAAGAAATCGTTCAATTTAGCGAAGATCAAGATGGCCTGTAACCTCTTCATATTAGAAAAAACTCTAGTTGTCAGCAAACGAGAGGATTTCCAAAGAATTTTTTTATATTTTAACCTAAAGTTAACATTTTGTTAGGCCAACTAAGCTATTTATAGTACTCCGAATTAAATAAAATTCTCTTGTTTGATCCCAATACTGGTCATATTAAATTAGCTTGTTCAGAAGAGACCGGTAAACTTTGTACATAATTGACTAGTTTGATAAAGTGACATCTTGCGAGGATTTAATTAAGAAGCCAACAAAAATTGAGATTGATTCAATAAAGACTTCTCTATACTTTTTCTCAATATCCTATTCATCATAACCTTAGATATTTCTGGGTCGAACCTGTGGCGCCCGGTGAAAAGTCCTTCTTGTATATCTTTTCTGATTAAACCTTCCAATTATACCAGAGAAAGATAAAAGCATGGAATGCTGAGGTTACAACCCTCGCGCGAGCACCTTTTGGGTGTCGTGTATAAAACAAAGGCGCGTGAAATCCACTATTCACAGGTTGTCTTCCATTTAGTTAATTCCTTCGTCAAAGGGATGGGCCGATACAGAGGCCCTAGACACACCCCCATCGCCGCACCACCCACGCCACGACGCGAGCGCCATCTGAACAACATCCTTCTTTTTGGAATACAAAGTGTTGAATTGTTTTGTTGTGCTCTCGGTCTTTTTTTTTATCAATCGTGGATTTATTTTGTCATGTCCGAAGCTCCATCTTCACACATTCCAATGTTAAGTACCATAGTTTGTTTTGACAGTATTTTATTGTACCGGGCTTTTGTTTTATATCCAGTATAGTCTGTTTTATTATTCCCGTCTGGCCTTTCATGGCGGCCATTGTTTGTTCACTGTTTGGGAATTCATCTTTGTCTGCCCGTTTAGTACTCTGTCACTTAGGTTCTTGGTTAAGTCCCTGGCCTTATGCCTTTAGAACCGTTATTATTTTTATTTTTATTTTTTTTTGTGTATTTATACTCATGGTACTTTTTGCTAGTAAGTCCAGCCTACGAACGAGATAGCGATTTAGCTTTGTATTTGTTTAGTACCCGCCCCTCCGAGGCGTTCGTCACTCGACTGTGCTATTTATTTTAAGTTTTAGCAGTTGCTATTCTTCGATCGTAGTGTTTTATGGATGTACAAGTTTATTTTATACGTTTATAATTGTGTTGTGTGTTTTTTAGTCCTGTTTTTGTGTTTAAGAGAGCGAGAGCTTGGGGTCCCCGTTTTCTGTTCGCAGTCACGAGTTACCCCTTTCTCTCGTTTTCTTTCTTAGCTCCGGTGGGGGAGCGGATTTCCCGTTTTCCGTTTTGTGCGTTCAGCGGGTTCTCCCTCCCTCACCTCTCCCCCTCTGGGTGGATGATAACTTACGAGTTATTTATTTTTCGTGACTTTTCAATTGTTAGCGTTATTTTGGTCCGTGTTTCGTCCTCTCCCCGTTACGGCTCGGGAGTAGTTATGAACGTTTTCCACTCCGCCTTGAGTTATACTCCGCCATGAGGGATTCTCAATAACTTTCGTTCTATTGTTATATTTATATTGTTTACTACATGGGACGGGCTTCATATTGTTTAGATACGACCCTCCGGTGGCCCTTACTTCGGTCTCAGGCCACGGCCATATCCACAATAGCCTTTGTTATTACAACTGTGTTTGTTATTCACAATAATTATTCAGGACCTTTCTTCTCCCTCCGGCCTCACCGGAGATCGTAAATACGCTTTACTATAATCTAAGCTTTAGTCTTTAGCTGCGGCTTAGCTTTTTATCTTTCACAATTGAATTATTAGCCACAATTGAATTATTCAGGGCATCTCATTATCCTCCGGCGTCACCGGAGGTCGCCCAAACACTTCACACTTATAGTTGCCTTAGCTAATTAGCTAAGGCTCCTTTATTCAGGACATTTCATTACGCTCCGGCCTCACCGGAGCTCCGGCTTCACCGGAGGTCGCCCATACACTTCACACTTATATTTGCCTTGCCTTTAGCTAAGGCTGGTGTTTATATTTATTTTAAGGGCATGTCACTGCTTCCCCGACCCTTGGAGGTCGGCGGATTGCTTTAAGCTAATTATCCTTATGTCATTAACAGACATTGGGTGCATCACAAATATACAGACAATTGAATATTAAAGTGCCAACAATGGTATGGGGCGGTATCAACTTAAAGTTAATATTCAGTTGTTTGGTCAATGCAGTATGGGTGCTTAGGGAATTCAGTGAGTGCCGGAACTCTAAAATAATAGGTTTTTTTTTTTTTTTTTTTATCCCTTATCAGAGTTTCAAGCAACACCAGACTCATGTCTCCTTTCTTTTACAGAAGGCCCGTTGTACTGCTGAAGGATGCTCTGCCTCGTTCAGCGACCCCGTTGGGCATGACCTCTGCCGGTCTCATGCTCACTGCTCCATTCCCTTTATCCAGGAACCGGGACAGGCCCAATACCCAGTGTGGTTCCCGGATTTGTGCTCGTTCTGTTACGAGTTGTCGTCAGTTCTGCTGAATGATGATGTAAGTGGGTTTTCCCTTTGTTCCTTATTTCTCGTTGGCAGACACTAATATAGACATGAATATGATATACACAGTATATTTGGGAGGGCAAACCCCCTCCTCCATCACTAATCACTGCAAATCTTACAGGCCGATGATGTCTCTCTTCGGTCAGCAAGGGCTACTCTTCGTCCGTGGGTGTCGGGCTTTGGCAGGAATGCCCCGTCTGGCGCACCCTATCTCCTCGATGGGGATATGGCCTCCCGTCACTTCCCAGGCTCGACTACTGCTGCAGTCTCCCCTGACCTTGCTGCCCCTTTAATTGAAGAAGTCAGGGCTACCATTTCCGTGGAGGACGAACCCCTCGTACCGATGGACATGGCGGGTCTGGATATAGACGTAGAACCCAGGGACGAGCAGGTAAGTGGTGCCGAGTTGGTGGAAACCCTTTTCTCTCCTACTCCCTCTCCTACCTCTTCCTTTCTAGGTTTTGATAACTCTAAGGCTTCTCCTCGGGATCCCTCTGCCTCCGTACGACCCAAGGTGAAGCCACTTCGGACTTATAAGACTTCAGCTTTGCCAGTATCAACGTCACCGGTTCCCGGACCCTCGACAGCTCCTGATATTCATATTGCTCCTCGTAAAACCACTACTCCTAAGAAGTCTAAGTCTACCAAATCCAAGAAAAAACCAACGGGTGACTTTCAGGTACCCTGGGCTGATCTCCTCCCCATCCAACTGATCAAAGGATTGGTCAGGGATCAAGTTCAACATCACTCTGGTGCAATAACAGAGATTAAGGATATGATGGCTACTCTGATCCGCGCCGGAACTCAGTTTCCTCCCCCTTCTGCCCCAGACGCATCGAAGCTGCCGCCCTTCGATAAAAACAATCCTTGGCGGTTTGCTTTGCATGCTCCATTCATAGATGGTTCCCTAACTCTGGAGGGCATGGGCACCCGCCCTCTAGAGGACCTGGAGTTCTATACCCCGGGCCTAGCATTCCCGTTCAATGGTTTTGTACGGTTAAAGGAACATGCATTGGTCCGTATGGACAAGGTACCGAAGGAAACGGTCATATTTCCAAAAGAGCAGGCCCAGGCTATCTGGGCCAGAACACTATCAGAGTGGGGGTGTATTAACTCCAAGCTCACCCCACACAAAGGTTCCTACACTATTTTTACGACAGCGGCCTCCATCTCTTGGCCGCTCATAGACAAAGTCACAGAGCTGACTATACAGGCCATCAAAGAAGGCTCTTCCATGCCGGCTCTCAAGGAGACGGACCCCACCTCTTTGCTTATTCCGGGTTCCTCGGCAGCCTGGGATGCTGCGGCCTCTACCTTCACGGTGGGGAAACTAGACCCGGACTGTGCCTCTACTCTTTTCTCTGAGAAGCTTCCCAGATTAATAGAGAGTCTTCTCAAAACTGAGTTCGAGACCCGTACTAGACTTGCTAGGTCCCTCCAATCCATCACCTCCATGGAGTCCCTAGCATCTCTTTACCCAGAGGAAACGCTGTTCAGAGTCACCACAAAGAACCAGCTGCTATCCTACCAAATAGATCTCCATGACTTCTGGTCAGCTTGGGTTAGTTGCAGGAAGTTCGTTCTGTCGGAGGCCACCATCAGGCATGAGCCGAACAGACTGATAGCTTCCTCCTGCTGGGGTAAGACCCTCAGACCGAGGTGGATAAGGTTCTTCAGGACGCAGCGAGGGCAAACCAGAATTTGCAGGTAAGGTGGGGTCTCTCAGCCAAAAAGAGGTTCGAACCCCAGAGACACACGTTCTTCAAGAAGAAGCAGAGGTTTAGTCCTTACAAGGCGGCCCGGGGTACCTCGTCCCCTCAGCCTTCCGCGGCCTCGACTTCTCGACAACAGGCGCCTCCTCAGCAGGTAGTCTACCTCGCTGCTCCCCCTGGTACACAGCCCAACCCCTCTTGGATGCCCTCACCTGCATACAACCCTGCCTACGAATCCTCCGGTTCCTTTCGTGGATACCAAAGAGGGAGTTCCAGAGGTAGAGGACAGTTCCGCCAACGCGGCGGGCCTAGAGCAAGGGGTTCCCGTGGAGGGAGGGGCCCTAAGTTCACTCCCTCCCAATGATGTGATGCCGGTAGGAGGGAGACTTTATCACTTCCGGGATCATTGGACCTTCAGTCCATGGGCTCACAGCATAATATCAAGGGGCTTGGGTTGGAAATGGTCACAGGGATCCCCTCCTCCACCGGTGACCTTCTTCCAGAGACCCACTCCCATCCTGGAAGAGTACACTGCGGAGTTACTCAAGAAGAGAGCAATCAAGCGGGTTCGATCCCTGAAATTCCAAGGCCGCCTGTTTACAGTCCCGAAGAAAGACTCGTCGGCGTTGAGGGTAGTTCTGGACTTGTCGAAGCTCAACTCTTACATCCTTTGCGACAAGTTCCGTATGCTGACTATCTCTCAGGTACGGACCTTACTTCCCCGTGGGGCCGTCACCACCTCTATCGATCTTACCGACGCCTATTATCATGTCCCAGTAGCTCGAAACTTCTCTCCTTACCTAGGCTTCCGTCTCGGCAAGAGAGCCTTCGCATTCAAAGTCATGCCCTTTGGTCTCAGCATTGCCCCCAGGGTATTCACGAAACTGGGGGAGACGGTGCTCGAGCAACTCAGACACCAAGGGATACAAATCGTCGCCTATCTGGACGATTGGCTCATTTGGGCCCAGTCGCACCAGGAATGCAACAGAGCTACGTCGAAGGTACTCCATTTTCTCGCCAAACTGGGCTTCCAAGTCAACCACCGGAAGTCCCGCCTACAACCATCAAGCCTCTTCGAATGGTTAGGCATCCGTTGGGACCTCTCAAAGCACAAGCTCTCCCTTCCTCCCAAGAAGGTGAGGGAGATAGCTTCCAAGGTCAGGAACTTTCTCAAACACAAACAGGTGTCCAGAAGAGCTTTAGAACGAGTCCTCGGCCTACTCCAGTTTGCCTCACTGACCGATCTCCTATTAAAAGCCAAACTCAAAGACATCAATCGAGTCTGGAGAAAGAGGGCGACAATACCTTTAAGAGACAAGACCTCGAAGATCCCCTCTGTCTTGAAAATGAGACTACAACCATGGTCCGATCGGAGGAACCTCTCCAAGTCGGTTCCTCTACAGTTCCCCTCTCCACAAGTGACAATTCATACCGACGCGTCTCTGAGTGGTTGGGGGGGTTACTCCCAACATCAGATGTTTCAGGGCTCTTGGTCACCCGCCATGAGACAGTTCCATATCAATGTTCTCGAAGCCATGGCGGTGTTCCTGACCCTGAAGAGAATCTCCCCTCCGAGGTCGACCCACATCAGAGTAGTCTCAGACAGCACGGCCGTAGTCCACTGCCTCAACAGGGGGGGGTCCAAATCACCCAACCTGAATCAGATCCTGGTCACTATCTTCACCTTGGCAGCCGACAAAGACTGGTTCCTGTCAGCAACTCACCTAGCAGGAGTCCAGAATGTGATAGCAGACGCATTATCCAGGACGAGCCCACTGGAATCGGAGTGGTCCCTGGACATGCACTCCTTCCGGTGGATACTCAGGCTGGTTCCAGGTCTCCAGGTAGATCTATTCGCGACCCGACTCAATCACAAACTCCCATGTTATGTGACACCGAACCTGGACCCTCAGGCTTATGCCATGGACGCATTAACCCTGGATTGGAACCATTGGCAGAAGATCTTCTTATTCCCTTCAGTGAATCTTCTACTGAAAGTCTTGCACAAACTCCGCTCCTTCAACGGGGCAGTAGCTTTAGTGGCACCTCACTGGCCAAAGAGCAGTTGGTTTCCTCTCCTCCTCGAGTTGAAACTCCGTCCCTTCCGGATCCCATTCCCCAAACTGACCCAGGTGGTCCAAACTCGGACTGTGTCAGATTCCTCAAGGATAGCCAAAACCCTAACTTTGTGGATTTCATGAAGTTTGCGGCACGTAGGGACGCAAACATCGACCCAGATAATGTCCTCTTTATAGAATCAGACAAAAGGGACTCAACGATTCGCCAATATGATTCGGCGGTTAAGAAACTAGCGGATTTCTTAAGGACTTCAGACCATTCGGTTATGACTCCTAATTTAGCCATCTCCTTCTTTAGGTCCATTTTTGACAAAGGCCTAGCAGCTAGCACTATAACCACCATTAAGTCAGCTCTGAGGAAAGTCTTCCTGGTTGGGTTTAACATTAACCTGGCGGAGTCTTATTTCTCATCTATTCCAAAAGCATGTGCTAGGCTTCGACCTTCGGTCCGTCCTCAAAAGGTCTCTTGGTCTCTAAATGATGTCCTCAAACTGGCCTCCGACACGGACAACGAATCCTGCTCTTATATCACTCTTCTTAGGAAGACTTTATTTCTAACAGCTTTGGCCTCAGGTTCCAGAATCTCAGAACTAGCAGCTCTCTCACGAAACTCAGAGAACATGGATTTCCTCCCTTCAGGTGAGGTACTTTCACCAGACAGGGCGTTCCTAGCTAAGAACGAGGACCCCCAAAATAGGTGGTCCCCTTGGAAGATTATTCCTCTTCTCCAAGATACTTCTCTATGTCCGGTCACCACTCTCAGGGCCTTTTTAGCCAGGACTGCTACCCGATCGTCTGGCCCCTTGTTTATCAGAGAACAAGGAGGTACCATTTCCATACGTGGCATTAGGCAACAGATCCTATACTTCATTAAACAAGCCAATCCGGGATCATTTCCCCATGCTCATGATATCCGATCGATAGCTACCTCCATCAACTATTTCCAGAATATGGACTTTGATAACCTTAAGAAGTACACGGGTTGGAAATCTCCTATGGTCTTCAAACGCCACTATCTAAAGAACTTACAGGCTCTTAAATACCCAACGGTTGCAGCTGGGAGCCTTATCTCTCCCCATTGATCTTTTGTTCTTCCTTTCATCCATCTCTTCTCTTCTCCCTCCTACCCGCCACTCGCACCACGACGCCGCTTCCTTGGTGGTTCGTTAGCCCTAAGTGTATTACATATTAGGTTAATATGATTGTAACTATTATTGTTTTCCGTTGTTATAAGGTTGGGATATTCTTAGCCATGTCAGTTTTGTTGCATGTTTTCCTCTGATACTCAGAGGTTTCCTTGTTATCATGTTTGTTTATCCTTACTCTCACTATGCCCTGTGGCTAGTTTATATTTTATGTCTAATTACCTTAATTATATATGATTTTCTTTACATGGTGTTGTTTCTCTCCCCTTATTAAATTAGTAGTTATTGTTGGGCTTGGAAGGCATTCTCTGGTACATTTTCACCGGGCGCCACAGGTTCGACCCAGAAAACGGATTTTGAGCGAAGCGAAAAATCTATTTTTGGGTGAGATAGCCATGGCGTCCTGATGGAAGGTTCCTTTTTGGTAGCTTCCTTGGGTATAAAACTACTAAGATATTCCCAGAGAATTTAACCACAGGTTATCACAGAATTCTAACTTCTGGAGCGAGTATCCCAAAGGTTTCCCTTTAAGACATCGTATATCAACAGGGGACGCATGTCTGAACGCGCCACATAGCTATCTACACCCCAAACAGAGTTAATGCTTCGGTGTGTAAGGGTTGAGAATAGCTGGGAGCCGTTCCATAGCTAATCTCATTCGTGGCTACTACTGATACTCGAGACGTAAACAAACGGGCGCCATTGCTCAAATGACGTCACGCCCGTCTTCATCCTGAAGCCAGTTGCTTGCCCATCACCATGATACAGTAGAACAGGGTGGGATCTAAAACTGGACGAAGTAGCAGGGAGGGTCCATCAGGACGCCATGGCTATCTCACCCAAAAATAGATTTTTCGCTTCGCTCAAAATCCGTTTTTTGGGCTCAAGCCATGGCGTCCTGATGGAAGAATACCAGAGAATCAATGTATCGTGGTAGATTTTCCCCTAATAGTAAGTGCCAAGGCATTGACAAAACAGCATAGTAATCTTTGATAAAGAACCATAGGGAAGAAGCATCCTGCCCCCCTTGGCAGTGAAGTTCCCATGGGTCATGCCGACGTCAAAGTGGTATTGAAGGGCTATTCATCCTGATAGAAGAACTTGAAGAACTTGGAGATGAAGCCGAATGTTTGGTATTTGTATAGGAACATTCTGAAAATTAGACCAGTGGTGGTTGGGCACTGTGTATTGAGAATGATGGTTCATCTCCCGGGTATTAAAAGTAAGTATTCGTGTTGGAACCTTACATAATCAGAGTGAATATAAATTAAGAGTCAGCATCTTAATTTCTTCATAACCATAAGGAAAAGGGGGAATAATAAAACTATGACAGGCATGTATTTCATAGTAAGTAGGAGCTGATTGAGACGCACAGGTAATAAAATAGAAATTTTATTTCACAAATGCAGAAATTAAATAATTTACAGCAGAAAGTAAAATTCTTTTACAGTAATTATAATGTACATAGTAATAAAGACTTGCTCTTGAATCTGAAAAGGAATTTCAAGTTTATTAGTAGGCACTCGTTCTCGAGGAACGCAAGTCTTTGATAAAACACATCATGCTCAGGGCATGCGGCACTTGTGTGACAACTATGACATTTCACCTGGGATAAGAACAGTTATAAAAGCACTAAGTGTTTTCGACATCACTATGAATCGCTCGAGGGTCAACATAGGCACCCGAAGAGTTAGAGTCCCAAGTAACTCACTGTTCTACGCAGAGTTAGGTGCAGGTTTCATAACACTACCTGCGGCTACCACAAAATGTTTGACTTCGTGCACTTGTTTCGCATAATGTTTAAAGAAAACTCGCGAGGACTTCCAACCCGTGAAGTTTTTAAGGCTTTCAAAGTCCATACTCTGAAAGAAATTTAGAGATGATGCCACTTTTCTAGGATCATGACCAGCGGGTGTACTGTTAGGATCCGCTCTGCGAATGAAGTAGGTGATTTTCGCTCTTAATTGTTTCAGTGACAGGTCGCTGCCCGATGTTTCTCCTTTGAAGAGTTGGCCTCCACCAAAGTTTGAAGTTCTGCGAAGATAGACCTTGAGGCTCTCTACTGGACATAGAGAGGCATCCTCCTTCAGGGGGCATATTCTCCAAGGGCCCCATCTTTTGGTGGGTAATTCATTTTTGGCGAGAAACGTCGGATCAGGGGAGAGGGTAACTTCTCCTGTATCTGTAAACAGGATGTGTCCATCTTCTCTTGATAATGCCACTATTTCGCTGACTCGAGCTCCTGAAGCGAGAGCAAAGAGAAATATAACTTTCTGAGTCAGATCCTTGAGAGGGCATGAATCATTGTCCAAGTTGGAGGCGAAATGGAGCACCTTGTCTAGTGACCAGGAGATCGGTTTCGGTGGGGGTGCTGGGCGTAGGCGAGCACATGCTTTCGGTAGTTTGTTGAAGATGTCGCTGGACAGATCAATTTGGAAAGCATATAGAATTGGTCTGGTCAAGGCCGATTTGCAGGTTGATATCGTATTGGCTGCTAATCCCTGTCCATGAAGGTGAATAAAGAAGGACATGCAGAAATCAATCGTGATTTCTTTAGGATTTTTTGTCTTGACGAAGGAGACCCATTTCCTCCAGGATGATTCATATTGCCGTCTTGTGGATTCGGTCTTGTATTCCTCTAGGAAGTCCAGACTTTTCTTCGAGATCCCAAACCTCTTCTTTGCGGCTAGAGAGAGAAAATCATGAGATGAAGGTCCTTGATTTTCGATGATGAAGCGAAGACAGTCGACTTCTGTACTTGTTGAGAGAGAACTGGGCCCGGGAGAGGGATCAGCTTGGGCTGCAGCTCCAGGACCAGGGGGTACCAGTTGCTCCGAGGCCACTTGGGAGCCACTAGGGCCGCTGTCCCTTTGAAGGTTCTCAGTTTGGAGAGGACTTTCAGCAGAAGGTTGGTGGGGGGGAACAGGTAGATCTTGGACCATCTGTTCCAATCCAGTGACTTGGCATCCACTGCTTCTGCTTTGAGGTCCTCGTACGGGGCCACATACCGAGGAAGTTGATTGTTGTCGCTCGTTGCAAAGAGATCTATCTGAAGTTCTGGGACTTGGTGAGAGATGAAGGAGAACGATCTTGCGTCTAGAGACCATTCCGACTCTATCGGGTTTGTCCGAGATAGAGCATCCGCTGTCACGTTGCGGAATCCTTGTAGGTGAACTGCAGACAGGTGCCACTTCTTCTTCTCTGCCAGACGGAAGATTGGGAGAAGCACCTGATTTATCTGGGGCGATCTTGAGCCTTGGCGATTGAGACAACGAACTACCACCGAGTTGTCTAGGGTTAGACGGATGTGGATCGAGGGCGGCGGGGATAACTTCTTCAGGGTTAGAAGGACCGCCATGGCCTCCAAGATGTTTATGTGGAACGTCTTGAACAGGGGAGACCAGGTGCCTTGAGCCTGTTTTTGGTGGGAGTGACCTCCCCAACCCTCCAGCGAAGCGTCCGTGTGGATGTTGAGTGATGGAGGAGGGTGTTGGAGAGGAATGGACCTTTTCAGGGCCTTTGCTTCTGACCACGGCTTTAGGAGAAGTCGCAGTCTGTTTGGAAGCCGTCTCTTGAGGTCTCTTCGAGCGATGGATGCCGAACGTCTCCAGACTCCCGCGGCATCCTTTAGCTGTGCGCGAAGCACTGGGTTTGTCACTGAGGCGAACTGTAGAGAGCCTAGAACTCGTTCCTGCTGGCGTCTTGAAATGCGTTTGGATTTCAGCAGTCGCTTGACAGACCCTGCTATTTCCTTCCTTTTCTTCTGGGGGATGGAAAGGCGGTGTGACTGAAGGTTCCATTGGATTCCCAACCACTGGAACTTCTGAGCTGGAGAGAGGCGAGATTTTTTCTCGTTGATCTTGAATCCCAGGTGTTCTAGGTAATGGGTGACTTTGTTGCAAGATTTTACACAATCTTCGGGCGATGGAGCCCAGACTAGCCAGTCGTCGAGGTAGGCCATCACCTGGACGTTTCGTAGGCGGAGCTGTTGTACTATGGCATCCGCCAGCTTTGTGAAGATCCGAGGGGCCACGTTGAGGCCGAAGGGCATGGCCCGGAAGGCGTAGCTTTTCCTTTGGAGTCGAAATCCTAGGTAGGAGGAAGCGTGATGGTTCATTGGAACGTGCCAGTAGGCATCCGCCAGGTCTATGGAGACCGTGTAGGAACCTCGAGGCAGAAGGGTCCTTATCTGTTGAAGAGTCAGCATCTTGAACTTGTCGTTCGCTATGAACTTGTTGAGGGGGGATAAGTCCAGAATGAATCTGAGTTTGTCTGAGTCTTTCTTGGGGACACAAAACAGTCTCCCTTGGAACCTGGTGGACTTTACCTTCCTTATCACCTTCTTGTTCAAGAGATCTAGGACATATTCTTCCAGAAGAGGGGTTGATTGTTGGAAGAATTGCTGGAAGATTGGGGGTGGTTGAGTCCAACTCCAGCCTAGACCCTTCTTGACGATGCTGTGTGCCCAGGGATCGAAGGTCCAACGATCCTGGAATTGGCGGAGTCTTCCTCCCACCGGAAGCACTTCATTGCTTCTGGTGTCCCGAGGGCTTGCTGCCTCGGCCGCTAGCTCCCTTTCCTCCTCTGCCTCTGGAGGGACGGCGAGAAGCGTCTTTGCTTGCACCTCTGTATGAGCCTCTACCTTTGGGACGAAAGGTAGTTGACTGTTGCTCGAAAGCAGGGGTGAAGACCGGTGACTGTGACAACACCGGTTGGGGGACCAATTGAAAGGTCTGTTGTGGCTGGGCAACCACTTGGGAGGTAGCGGGTCCCGGAAACTGACGTCTTTGTTGACGTTGCTGGGGTTTCTGTTTTTGGGATTTCCTCTTAGGTTGAGGTCCGTCGTCCTGAGAGGGTTTCCTTTTCCTGGACATGCCCCACTTGTGGAGAAGGTTCCTATTCTCCGTGGCGGCTCTGTCGGTGATTTCCTTCACGAGGTCAGAAGGAAAGAGGTGTTTACCCCAGATGTTGGAGGAAATCAGCCTCCGGGGTTCGTGTTTCACGGTGGCACCTGCAAACACGAATTCACGACAGGCTCTCCGAGCCTTTATGAAGTGGTACAAGTCCTTCATCACGGTCATCATGTGGGATTTGGAGAGTACCATGTAGTGGTCTGGTACTCTGGTGTCACAGGCCATAATTTCAAGTTGGACTTGATGAGATAAGGATGCTGCGAGCCTCTCCTTCGTATCTTGTTCCCGACGAAGGAGGTGATCGTTGAGCTTAGGGAGGTCTTCATTAAACTGACGTCCGGCGACGTCAGGATCTAGCTTTCCCACGACGAAAGTATGCTGGACATCCTTCCAGTGTCGAGCGTCAGGGGGAGTTACTATGGAGAAGGGTCTGCACTCCTCCAGTGCAGGGCAGGCTTTCCCCTCTTCCGCAGCTTTAAGGCACGCAGTTAAGGCCTTTTCCAGGAATGGAAGAACCGCACTTTCAGGTGCGACATAAGTAGGGTGCTTCTTGCTCAGGGCCGGAAGCTTAGAGCAGGTAAAGCCCCTACTCTTGAATGTGGTGGCTAGCATAGCCTGGGCCTTTGCGAGATCGAACACTATCTCTTCCTTCGGTTCGGTCTCTTCCTTCGAGGCAGGTTCAGAACGCAGACGGACGTAACAGTCCGGGTAGGCCTCAAAGTTTGGGAAGAACTCCACGTCTTCCAAGGGGACCGTGCCGATCTTATCGCTGATGAAGATCCTGCCGGTCGCGATAACCATATGCTCAGTATACCTCCACGGGTTGGCATGTGAGCAAGCGGGGAGATCCTTAACCGAAATCTTCTTCGGTTCTCTGGATCCCATCATGGACCTGATGAACTCCTGATTCTCCTTCAACCTGTCGTCCATGACGGCTCTAATCAGTCGGATCATTTCCGTCGGTGTAGGAGTAGGAGCGGGGATGGAAGGAGGAGCGACCTCTTGCTCCGACTCGGCGTATTCCACCTTGTCTTCGTCATCTTCGGCTCCTTGAGCCATAAGCGTCTTCTCCGTGTCTTCCGAGACATCCGACATCTGTTCGTCATCTTCGGAATCCAGGCGGCACTCGTGCATGGACTGAGCCATGACAACATCAGGTTCCACTGTAATTTGGACAGTGGGAATCACGTCTTTGGGTACCACTGAATCAGGGGAGGCCTTAGGGAACAGGAGTGACCTCAATTCTTCGGTGGCCAGGTAAGGTCCGGTGGCATTTTTCTGGAAGCCACGCACCCACTTGCGTAGCTTTTCACGAGAAATGTCTCTGACCTCCGCTGAGGGAGGGTTATGGAAGGCGTCAACTAGGTGAGCCTGGCAGACCGTACAGTTCAGTGGATTCCAGAACTTCAGATCCCCTTTCTTGTCGGCACAAGGGGCGTGAGTCCTGCAAGCCATATGCCCGTAAAACTGCGGGCGTTTCACAGCGCAGAAGGCGAAGTCACACTTCATCTGCTCCTCCTGTGGAAGAAAGAGAAAATGAGTATGGGGGAGTCATAAGAATGGCTCTTAAACTAAGTTAATATTAATTATTAATTTTAACTTAATGAAGGGTGTGATGTATAGAGATTGAAATAGTAAAGGAGAACATACTCCATGCATCTCGCCCGGCTGGTTACCGTAAGCTTTGTCCTTGGATAATCCGAGAGGCCGAAGGCACCGGATAGTATTCCTTAGAGTTCCATAGGGCAATGGAATTCCGTGGAAAAACCAAGGGTAAGATTGGGACCGAGATCATTCGGTCCCAAGCTAGGGGCTAGAGGGCCTCCTTTTAAGGTAACTGCTTCCGGCAACCAGCCGCGCTAAGATGCACGCAGCATGCTGGAATTTAGAAGAATGCAAAGAGACAGCATGATCACTAACAGAACAGTACCAAGGTATTGATCTTAAGAGTGGAAACAGCCCATCTGTTTGCGGTATAGGGCTATCAGTATCATACGATAGCTAGAAGAAGGGGGGGCAAGTATTCTTGACGCCTCCGGGGGTTTCCGGCAAGCCGCCGGCATGCCGGAGGTCGCTCCGGCAGAGTTTCTGGCATTAAGACAGACAATATTCAAGTCAAGGGTATACCAGGGCGGCGGCCGCCGGCGCAGCAGCGGCACGCCGGCAGGGGAGCGGCGGCTCCGGCAGTCGGAGGATGCCGGCTTGGTGACTGGGACAAGGATGTTTATAGCGGAACCGGGTTGCCGGCAGTAGATGTCGGCACTCCGGCGGCCGACCGGCGAGCGGACGACAAGCTAGGAGGGAGGAGAGCCACCGGTAGGAGCCGGCGGCAGTCGGCAGTCCCCCGGCACACAGGGGGCTGGCGGCATAAGGGTAGGGAGAGTCACCAAGGTAGGAGGCGGGTATCGCCGACAGTGGAGGCGGCAAGGGACCAGCACCCGGATAGTGAGAGAGACAGGGGGGGAGGGATGCAGGAAGTTCAGTCATGGACTCCGGACATCCCCCCCTGAGAGGGTGTACCCATGATAGAGGCAGGCTCTATCATCCAGGAGCAGGGGCCACTGAGGGCCGGGAGCTAGGTAGCCCAAGGGAGGGCTAGGGGACACCCAAGGAGGGGAGACCCCCATATGCAGAACACATCTAGAGACTAACCCCATAGGACACTATGAAGGGTATATGTACCAGAGCGAACTGCACATGGAAGCTCGGGTAGCCCTACTACTCCACCCTAAGGAGGAGTTGTAGGACAGGGGACAGATGGGTATAGACTAACCTAAGCATAGGCTAGGCTATACAAGAGATATGTGGGGAGGGGAGTAGAGAGAAGTCTTCCAAGGAAGGGTTTCTGTACCAGAGCGGCCACTAGGGAAAGGGAGGACACTCCCTAACCTAAGATAAGGCAGACCGGCTGAAACGGTGCATGGGTACAGTTTCAGCAGAGAACAGAGAAACCTTCCTAACCTAACCTAGAGCAGGGCTAATAGTCCTGAACTAGGAAAGGTAGAAGACATATCGCTATCGCAGGATAGTCATAGACTAATCCTAGCCATAGAGGTAGGGCTAGCCTAACCTCACTCTCGGACGCAACCCTAAGGGGGGTTCATTCCCATAGGGAGGACTGAGAGGCGATAATACTCCATTAGACACTTGATCCCTCTACTCAGAAAGGGAATCAAGGCTAATTAGAGGGAATGCCAAGGCAGGGGATGAAGGAAGCATATAGGGGTCCTACAAGTAGGTTAGGTTAGAAAGAGACACTAACTAACCTATCCCCTATATGGTCCCTGAAGGCGAAAAAACATTTGCATCACGGTCGAAAGTATTGTAAAATAATGCCACTATCTTCATAACTTAGCCTAGGATCACTAATAAAATCATGCATGAACACTTATATACAGGCGCTCTGGCCTGGGGGCTATAGTAGCCGACTGGTATGAGGTCAATCGATGACCGAAAAAAGCGTCGAAACACGATATAAAAGTTCCTAGCTATGAAGACTAAATAAACTAATGCGATCGATTAGTAAATAAGGCCGGAAGCGTTGTTGTGGCTAACTAAATAATGCATGCAAAACAACAACGACGCCATAAAATGGCGGGTCCGGTAGGGGCACAGCTCTGCCACAAAACAGTAATTATTTCGGAAAGTAATATATACTTTACGGTCAGAGCTTAATTAAACAATACTGGAACCTTGTACTCAACTTTCCAGAAGATGGTGAGGCTGAAGGTAGCGACATAACGTAGATGCAAATCGATAAATGAAGCACAGGGAAAATCCGTCTAAGTAGGGCAAGCTACTAAACAAAGGATGGAGACGGGCGTGACGTCATTTGAGCAATGGCGCCCGTTTGTTTACGTCTCGAGTATCAGTAGTAGCCACGAATGAGATTAGCTATGGAACGGCTCCCAGCTATTCTCAACCCTTACACACCGAAGCATTAACTCTGTTCGGGGTGTAGATAGCTATGTGGCGCGTTCAGACATGCGTCCCCTGTTGATATACGATGTCTTAAAGGGAAACCTTTGGGATACTCGCTCCAGAAGTTAGAATTCTGTGATAACCTGTGGTTAAATTCTCTGGGAATATCTTAGTAGTTTTATATCCAAGGAAGCTACCAAAAAGGAACCTTCCATCAGGACGCCATGGCTTGAGCCCAAAAAAGGGATTTTGACGAAGGAAAAATCTATTTCTGGGGAGAGACCTGTGGCGCCCGGTGAAACCCTTCCCCTTATTTTACACGATCCCACCCTTTCCTTTCCAAGCCATCATGGCCAATACAGAAGGATGTTGTTCAGATGGCGCTCGCGTCGTGGCGTGGGTGGTGCGGCGATGGGGGTGTGTCTAGGGCCTCTGTATCGGCCCATCCCTTTGACGAAGGAATTAACTAAATGGAAGACAACCTGTGAATAGTGGATTTCACGCGCCTTTGCTTTATACACGACACCCAAAAGGTGCTCGCGCGAGGGTTGTAACCTCAGCATTCCATGCTTTTATCTTTCTCTGGTATAATTGGAAGGTTTTATCAGAAAAGATATACAAGAAGGACTTTTCACCGGGCGCCACAGGTCTCTCCCCAGAAATAGATTTTTCCTTCGTCAAAATCCCTTTTATGAAAAATGAGGGCTTAGCCAAATCTTGTTTGAAAATACTCCACCAATTGTGTTGACATAGATGAATATGCTGAGTCAGTATGTAATAATTGAGTTATCTTTTCTGGATTTTATCTCATTTTCTAAGTAAAGATTACTGCATAAACAAACGTATGTGTGAATTTACGTATGAAGGTCAGCAATAGACATTGGTACTACGTGTGTTTTGTCTCTACAGGTAC
The DNA here is from genome assembly GCF_036898095.1 of Palaemon carinicauda. Lineage (NCBI taxonomy): Eukaryota > Metazoa > Arthropoda > Malacostraca > Decapoda > Palaemonidae > Palaemon > Palaemon carinicauda. The sequence continues at coordinate 293,505,612 of NC_090725.1, read as the reverse complement.
TTCAAAGAGGTACTGGGTAATTTGAGTGGCACTTAACACCAGGTACTTTGTTAGAATAAGTATCAGTAATAAAATAATGGGATTACTGTACCATTCTTTTACTTTGAACTTAAATTAAACATAATTCCCCATTTTTTCAAAATGTAATTATACTACACTGTATTGTGCTCATTATCATGAAAGTAGATGCTCATAATTATGAATATTTACTTCTAAACTTCACCTATACAATTACAGAAAAAAAGTCATTTCATTTGGTTTCTATTTGAGTATAAGAACTTTGAAACTAATTAAGGCTCAGAAATTAAACTTTATGTCAGTTTCATGTATTCAATGTTTTCTCAATTTTATCAGCTGAATTTATCATAAGCAGGCAGTTTTTCAAATCCCTGCTTTGTCAAGTAATAATTAATTTTCACTAAAGCATCTTTCACTTGCTTTTCTTCTTCAGGTGTGTATGGGTTGATTTGCCTTTGGCCTGCTTTCACCTTTCCTATGAGATGTTTTGATAGACAGGCCAGTCTTTTCTCATCAGGTTTTATATGAAGAAATTTTAGCAAGCGCCGGGTTTGACCAATAGGATCTTCCCTTATCAGCTCATAAGACAATGGAAAGATTTTCTTGCGATTTGTCAAGGCAAAAATGTAAGTCCTCAACCATTTTTTAAGTTTGCCTTGGATGAATGTATGGAATTCTGTTGGAGAAAGAGAATACTGTAATATCATTCTGCAAAAGTAGAAATTATTTATTTGACATTTTTGTAATTTTCATACGGAGAATATTTTACAGAGTTCATCTGCACTTAAAAGCATACAGACTGAAGTCAAATTTCATATAGTAAGTTACCTTTACTTTCAAAAGTTTTTTCTGGAATAACGGCTGTATGTTTTACGCGTCTGTTTTTTATGTTTACGTAGCTCCATAACGAAATGAACAACCTGGTAAAAAGAAATAAGTAGATAATATTTAGCATGAGAAAATTTGACTTATAATATTCAAGATAGGCAATAAGATATTTTGGATTGTAATGTTTGATTTTAAATATTTAACTTAGCCGGTGAATATATAATAGCTGCAACTCTGCGGCTCGACAGAAAACACACTCAAAAACTCGCGAGCGATCGCTATGAAGGTTGCGGGTGTGCCCACCAGCGCCACTATCGGCCAGATACCACTCTTGCATGTAAACAAACCCTTCAATTCTTCTCTGTCGACGTTGACGACAAGACGTATCAATACTCGCTGTAGAACCTGGAGTTTTCTCAACATATTTGGTGAAGTACTTCATTTTGGTTTGAGCTCTCGCAGTGCAGGTGTTTTATCTTCATCTTAAATCTTGAACTCGTTTTTGGATAGATTTAATTTTTGATGACAAGAGAGAGAGTATGGACTTTCTTTGACTTTTAAATGGCCGACCCTTCCCTTAGACGGAAGTGTGTTTTAGGCTTTTAGCAATTATCTTATCACGTTATAAATTAATTATAGATTTTCCTCTATATATTTTATATCTCAACCGCCTTTATTAGGCCTCTTCGATTAGCTTTCCATTTATAATAAACATCAAAATAAATTTTAATGATTTGTTTATATGCGACCTTTCCTGAGTAGGCGGTCCTAACTTGGAAACCGAAGTTAAACAACGTTGAGCCCTTTTCAATCGTAAATAACTTTTACAGAGCTAATGATTTAAAACTTATTAAATGAAATATTTTTAGTAAATATTTTATGATTGTTTTTTTCTTTGAATAGTCTTCGTACTGTTTCAAAGATGAACTAACGTTTAGTTTATTTATGCTACGCAGTTTGCGCTCTATCGTTACGATAGAGAGAGAGAGTATCACGGTTTCACTTTGCAGAAAGAGTAAATCGATTCTGACGTTTTGTTCTTTTTTCTTTCAAAGCTTAAATGTTTTAAAGACTATTTTAAAGTAACTTTTAATTGAAAAACCTTTCAGTTTTTTCCTTTGGTCAAATAACCTGTTTATTGACGAAAGGTAAGTGGGCTCTTCTCTTCGGTGCGAAATCAAGAAAGAGAGAGAGAGAGAGATAGAGACGGAGAGAGAGAGAGGAGAGAGAACGTTCCGATCTTTATCTCGTCCCAAGCGAGTAACGTTGTTCTCGAGTTACTCTCGTCCCTAGTCTCTGTACGGGGAGAAAGGATAAAACGTTTTTAGTTTTTATTCTCGTCCTAAGGCACTGTACGGTGAGAGATTGAAAACGTAGTTTTGAATGAACTAGTGTTTAGTCTCTTCCCCAGCCACTGATTTTTTTATCTTAAAATATGTTTACTGTTTTTTGCTGGTATTAATGTGCTTACATTATACGTCTGATTTCGCAATTACAACCTTTTGATGAGGGTAGAATTGCGTGCTTCAGGTAGAAATCAGTTTTATTCATACCTAATGTGAATTGTTAAAAAATTCGATTTCAGTGAAATAAGTGCAAAACAGAAAATCGTAGTGATAAAGTGATATTGCGCAAAGTGTTATCAGTGTTGCGACCGAGGGTTCGTCTGTTCGTGCCTGTCGTTCGCCTAGTCCGGGACCTCTTGCAAGCTCCCAAGCCCAGGGGAGAAGTAATGTCGTACGACTTATGGGTTCGAGAGGCCTTGATCAGCGAACAGACGTTCCCTCTATGGTATCAGGTGTATCTTACCAAGATCACCCCTACCATAAGGCGAGAGAGACGATTTTCTCCTCGTCATCCGAAGGCTTTTCGCATAAGAAACCGTGGAACAAGGTTTCGAGGCCCTTTAAGCGAAAGTCAGTCCTTTCAGGACAGGTCCAGCGTCCTGGTTTCAACTATTAGGACAGCTCTGACCCTATGCAGTCATCGGAAGACTGCTCGCCGCCTAAACAAAAGTGTAACACAGACTCCGAGAGTCTTTTGTAGGCAAGGTTTTGCAGTCACAGACGTTACCCTCGTCTCTTACCGCAACCATTCCCGTTGATCCTAAATGGGTTGTATGGCAAGACATGCAGAATAAGCTTGCCTCCCTTATGGAAGACTATTCTGCCGATAAGTCCGTTGAGCCTAGCCGTTTATCTCATCGAGATCCTGGCCTTCAGCCACCCTAACGTTCCTTTGTGCGTCCTGTTGACGTTGGCGTAGCCAAGTCACGTCAGTCAGGTTGTTTAGAACCACACTCGATGCGGTCTCGTGTGGATTTTCAGCCACATTTGGACGTTAGGCCACTTGCTGATGCTCCTGTTGACGTTCAGGACGTTCGCCAACAATCGGAGTTGACTTGTTTTGACGCTGAGCGTCAACCTCCGCATTCTAGAGTTGTTTTGACTGCTCAGTCTAGGCGGTCAAAGCAGTCTCGAGTGGACGCTGTGCGTCCTCACGCACCTGTTGTTGTTGACAGTTCACAGACTGTCAAGCAGTTACATGACGTTGCGTCCTGGTCCGCTACTAATGCACCAGTGCGTGTGGACTCTGCTTGTAAAGCATTGCCACCACGGTAGGTCTCTCCCTTGCTTGAGACTCGGCTATTGTCAGACAAGGTTCCTTCAGATGAGGAAGTTGCTGTTCCCCCTCCTACTGATATTCCATTGAGGACTCTGTCAGACGGAGAGGAGCCTAAAGCTGCTTAGCCCTCTATGGACTTCAAATAAATCATGCTGATTTTTAAGGATCTTTGTCCGGATCTTTTTGTAACTGCTGCTCCTCGTTCGCCTAAACGTCAGAGCTTACACTAGGCCTAGCTACTTCGAAGCCGTTGTTTTATAAGCTAGTGCTCTCTCGCTCTTTTAAGAGAGCTTTACGTTTGCTAGGCGACTGGTTTATCACCAGGAGGAGTTTGGGGGAGACAGCCTTTGCTTTCCCTTCTTTTAAGCTGGCTTATAGAGCGAGAGTCTGATATGACACGAGAGAAGTTCTCGGCTTGGGAGTTCCTGCCTCTGCCCAGATAGACTTCTCAAACCTCATAGACTCTCCCTGGCGCCTGGCCATGAGACGCTCCAAGATTTTACAGGTCGACTTCAGAGCTATTTTCGAGCCTTTGAAGTTTTGCTGTACAATTATGTCATGCATAAACAAGGCTTTCAGGGATGGCTCCAATGATCTGACAGCCATGTTCTCTGCAGGAACAAGTCCCTCAGGGATGGCTCCAATGATTTGGCAGCCATGTTCACTGCAGGAGTACGTAAGAGGCAAGTGCGCTCAATGTGTTCATTGTCAAGACAAACTTCACGATGAAGTCTACCAGGCTGTCTTGACAGTATTTATGGAAGGCGACTGGATGGTCTCTCTCGACCTTCAGGAGGCATACTTCCACATTCCTATACACCCGGATTCCCAACCGTTTCTGAGGTTTGTTTACAGGAATGTGGGGTACCAGTTTCGAGCCCTGTGCTTTGGCCTCAGTCCTGCGCCTCTCGTGTTTACGAGGCTCATGAGGAATGTGGCAAAATCCCTCCATCTATCGGGGATCCGAGCCTCCCTGTACTTGGACGACTGGCTTCTCAGAGCATCGTCCAGTCTTCGCTGTCTGCAGGATCTACATTGGACGTTGAGTCTGGCCAGGGAGTTGGGACTTTTGGTCAACCTAAAAGTCCCAACTGATCCCATCCCAGATTATTCTATATTTGGGGATGGAGATTCGCAGTCAAGCCCTGCTCGAAGTCCAACTAATGCTGAAACGAAACGTTTATTCAGTCAGGAGTTGGAACAGTCTCGTAGGGACTCTCTCATCCCTGGAGAAGTTTGTCTCACTAGGGAGTCTACACCTTTTGCCTCTCCGGTTCCATCTAGCCTCTCACTGGAACTAGGACAAGACATTAGAGACGGTATCATTCCCAGTCTCCGAACCAGTAAAGGCATGCCTCATGGGCGTCAACAGGTGGGGGACGGGGGGGACAAGTCCCCCCCACTTTTCAAAGTGGGGGGGACATAGTATCATTTGTCCCCCCCACATTTTTAGTATTCACTATGGTGATTATACCAATGTAATATTCAGCTAAGGGATGAAACTAGAAATTATGTCCGTGCGTGTGCAAAAATACTTTAGTTGGTCTAGAAAAATATCAATAATCAACGAACTGAACATTGAAGAATACTTCACTTCCACTGATCTCACCGAGTATCAAGATTTATCGTCAGTACTGTTGACTGGGACACATAAGCCAGAAATTATCACTAAGTATCCAGAACTCAATGAATCTCTGAATCAGCAACTCGATTTCTTCCACAACCAGTTTAAGGGGTCAACAGTTGAAGATTATAGAAAGATCTTCGCAGATATGGTACCAGAAGTTCGCCGAATGTTTCCTCAGGTAGAAGCATTGTTACGCCTTTTACTTGTCTCCCCAGCAAGTTCCTGCACAGCTGAGAGGTCATTCAGTGCTTTCAGACTATTGAAGACATGGTTACGTAGCAGTATGAGTCAGCAACGCCTCAACCACCTCATGATTTGCCATGTACATCGTGACCGTCTAGCTACCTTAAGTCCACAGGCGATTGCTGAGGAGTTCATCCGAGCAGAAGACAAACGAAGGACCATTTTTGGTAGATTCGAACTAACAGAATTGCTAGGATTGACACAGGTTATTTTTCCTCTTAATACTTTAAATGATATGATAATAATCTTATTTGAATGACACAACATGAGTCTTGCTTTCATATAATGTGAATTAATCATTTAATAAACCATGCATGTTGATTTAATCAGGCTTTATTAAAATTTTCAAGTAATATAATAGTGTTTATATCTTACTATTTGGAAATTTCCAACCCTTAACCCCCAGGGGGTTATTTTTTTCCCAGCACATTTTGCAGTATATTTTTTTTGAATTGCTCTAACAGCCTTAATTTTGGTCATAGAGAGGTCAGGTTTGTCTCATTCTCTTGGAAAATGCCCGAATTTTCTCAAAAAAATATAAAACAATATGAAAAACAAATTTTTATAGCATTTTTTTTGCAAGGACGTACCGGTACATCCATGGGGGTAAAGGGATGGCTTTTGTGAAACGTACCAGTACGTCCTTTGGGGGTAAAAGGGATAATCATTACAAAGGGTCTAAGGTAATACTTCATGCTCAAAGCTTTAATGTCATCATGTTTGGCCAATGAATTTAAGAAATATTAAAATTATTTTGTATAACTTGACAGACAGATACAAAATTAAAAGGCTTATAACAAGATTTCAGGCAGGATACAGGTCTTGTATTTTGCTGAAATATGTTGCTCAGGTGCCTTTAAAAGCACCAAAAAAGGTAATAGATTAAAAAGCTGCGCTCGCCAGCCTCGCCTGTCAATGTCCCCCCCCACATTTTAGAAGCCAGTGACGCCCTTGGCATGCCTGAAATGGTGGGACAGCAATATCAGTCTGAGAGAGGGACTATCCCTAGCAGTCAAGAACCCAAACCACGTGTTGTCCTCAGACGCGTCGGATTTGGGTTGGGGTGCGACCCTGGACGGTCGGGAATGCTCGGGTCTGTGGACCTCAAGTCAGAAGAGCATGCACATCAACGGCAAGGAGCTATTAGCAGTCCACTTGGCCTTGATGATATTAGAAAGCTTCTTCAAAACTAAGTGGTAGAGGTCAACTCAGACAACACCACAACTTTGGCGTACATCTCCAAGCAAGGAGGCACACACTCCTTCACGCTGCTCGAGATCGCAAGGGACCTTCTCTTATGGTCAAGAATTCGAGGCATCTCCCTGTTGACGAGATTCATCCAGGGGGACTTGAACGTCTTGGCAGACTGTCTCAGTCGGAGGGGTCAGGTGATACCCACGGAATGGACCCTCCACAAGGACGTGGGCAAGAGTCTTTGGGCTACTTGGGGTCAACCCACCATAGACCTCTTTGCCTCCTCGTTGACCAAAAGGTTACCAATCTATTGCTCTCCAGTCCTAGATACAGAAGCAATCTACATAGACGCGTTTCTACTGGATTGGTCTTTTCTGGACTTATATGCATTCCCACCATTCAAGATAGTCAACAAGGTACTGCAGAAGTTCGCCTCTCACGAAGGGACAAGGTTGACGTTGGTTGCTACCCTCTGGCCCGCGAGAGAGTGGTGCACCGAGGTACTTCAATGGCTGGTAGACTTTCCAAGAAGTCTTCCTCTAACGGTAGATCTGTTACGTCAGCCCCACGTAAAGAATGTCCATCAAAGCCTCCCCGCTCTTCGTCTGACTTCCTTCAGACTATCGAAAGACTCTCAAGAGCTAGAGGCTTTTCGAAGGAGGCAGCCAGTGCGATTGCAAGAGCTAGGAGAACTTCTACCATCAGAGTATACCAGTCGAAGTGGGAAGTCTTTCGAGACTGGTGCAAGTCAGCATCTGTGTCCTCGTCCAGTACCTCTGTAGCCCAAATCGCAGATTTTCTTTTACATCTGAGAAAGGTTCACTCCCTTTCAGCTCCCACGATTAAGGGCTACAGGAGCATGTTGGCTTCGGTCTTTCAACATAGAGGCTTAGATCTTTCCAACAATAAAGATCTCCAAGATCTCCTTAAGTCTTTCGAGACCTCTAAGGAACGTCGTTTGGCAACTCCTGGATGGAACTTAGACGTGGTCCTAAGGTTCCTCATGTCAGACAGGTTTGAGCCATTACATTCAGCCTCCCTGAAGGATCTCACCCTCAAGACACTTTTCCTAGTGTGCTTGGCTTCGGCTAAAAGGGTCAGTGAACTTCATGCCTTCAGTAAGAACATCGGCTTTTCTACAGAAAAAAGCCACTTGTTCACTTCAACTTGGTTTCCTGGCCAAAAATGAACTGCCTTCTCGTCCTTGGCCTAAATCTTTTGATATTCCTTGCTTATCAGAGATCGTAGGCAACGAACTGGAAAGAGTATTATGTCCTGTTAGAGCTCTTAAGTTCGATTTAGCTCGTACTAAGTCATTACGAGGTAAATCTGAGGCATTATGGTGCTCAGTTAAGAAACCTTCATTGCCTATGTCAAAGAATGCTTTGTCATATTTTATCAGATTTTTTTAATACGAGAAGCTCATTCTCACTTGAATGAGAAAGACCGATGTTTGCTTAAGGTTAAGACGCACGAAGTTAGAGATATAGCAACCTCCGTGGCCTTCAAGCAAAATAAATCTCTGCAAAGTATTATGGACGCGACTTTTTGGAAAAGCAAGTCAGTGTTCGCGTCATTTTACTTAAAAGATGTCCAGACTCTTTACGAGGACTGCTACACACTGGGTCCATTCGTTGCAGCGAGTGCAGTAGTGGGTGAGGGTTCTACCACTATATTACCCTAATTCCAATATCCTTTTTAATCTGTCTCTTGAAATGTTTTTAATATTGTTTTTTTGGGTTGTACGGAAGGCTAAGAAGCCTTTCGCATCCTGATTGATTTGGCGGGTGGTCAAAGTCATTTCTTGAGAGCGCCCAGATTAAGGGTTTGATGAGGTCCTGTTGTATGGGTTGCAGCCCTTAATACTTCAGCTCCTGGGAGTCTTTCAGCATCCTAAGAGGATCGCTGGGCTTCGTGAGGAAGACAGACTTATAAGGCAGAGTAATCGTCTAAGTCAACTTCCTTAACAGGTACCTATATATTTTGGTTTTGTTATATTGATAACTGTCAAAAACTCTTAGATTATACGCTGTAAACTTAATTAACTCTGGTCTCTACCCACTGCCTTGGGTGTGAATCAGCTATTATATATTCACCGGCTAAGTTAAATATTTAAAAATGATATTTTAATTATAAAATAAATTTTTGAATATACTTACCCGGTGAATATATAAATTAAAGGCCCTCCCTTCCTCCCCAATAGAGACGCAGCGGGACGAGAAGAATTGAAGGGTTTGTTTACATGCAAGAGTGGTATCTGGCCGATAGTGGCGCTGGTGGGCACACCCGCAACCTTCATAGCGATCGCTCGCGAGTTTTTGAGTGTGTTTTCTGTCGAGCCGCAGAGTTGCAGCTATTATATATTCACCGGGTAAGTATATTCAAAAATTTATTTTATAATTAAAATATCATTTTTCTTTGTCTTTTGTCAAAAAGACATCACAATTTCTGGTAAAGAGTTAAAGGATTAATTTGCAATATGTTTTGTCTAAAAATATATAGTGTAGCTGTTCCACTCAATATATGTATTTTGCTCCTTTTTTGACATTGACTCGTGAGTTAGTAAGGTTGTGTATTGTCATTCTTTTATTGCAGCATGGTCCAGTTAGGTAAGTCTAATAGGCAAAAAAAAAAAAATATCCTCCTGCTAAGGTCAGCTGCTGTAGGAGATCAAACCACTTGGAAGCAGACTGCTGGGTGAAACAAACCTCGCTGGCATCTTAGCCCACAAATTAGAATCCCAAGCCTATAAATAATGATAAGGTGACAAAGAAAAGCTATGTCAATGCATACTGTGAGGTTTATAAGGGCTATGGACATACTAAGAGTTAATCATATGTCTAGGCCAATCATCTGCTCTTTCCCAGGCAGCCCTCTCATTCTCTACTCAAGGTGCCCCCAACAGGCACCCCACTGCCAGGAGATCATGTTGGGTCTGCCCGAAGGAGACAGCTCTCCTCAGTTGGTCAGAACATTGGGAGATACTGGCACAGGCATTTCCCTAATCTTATAGCACCAAGTGCCTATATTTCTTCTTCATCTACAGCCTTTATCCCATCTCTCTATGGAATCATTGTTTTATATAAGCCTTCTTCATTCTCGTCTATCCTGTGTTCATTAAAGTTATTTTTTTATAACCGAGATTAACTTACTGGCTATGGCTGCGGGTTACACGAACATGGCACTGTGTTGATTACTAATACCAGAAGAGCACATTTTCTTTCTTATTGTATGTGCCCTTTTTGTGCTAAACCTTCCAATTGTAGTTCTGGAGGTCTATGCATCACCTCCTGATTCTCTTATTGTGGTAAAGGAACTGAATCAAGTGGGTTAGAAGGTTATGGTCTGTCAGGACTGTCAGTGGGAACTCATGTTCAGCAATAGAAATATTGTATGGTTCGAAATGGTTAAGTGACACACACACTCATATATATATATATATATATATATATATATATATATATATATATATATATACTGTATATATATATATATATATATATATATATATATATATATATATCTGTATGTGTATTTGTATATTTTACATTCATTTTGGAAAATTGGTCTTTATGCAAAAAGAACAAATTCGTGGTCACTTTGCAGAACGACCTAAATATCTCAACATTTTGCAAAAGGGCCAAGATTTTGGTCCATTTACAAAATCATCAGTATCATCGTTAGTAAGGTTACAAAATGTCCAATCAGCAAGTAGGTTAGGTTAGGTTAGGTTCGTCTCGCCACACTGATCGTCAGCGTTGCTCGTCATTTCACCGATGTTTTCCAGCGCTACGCTCCCATACGCGACGCTCTCCAACGCAGCAATCTCCAGCGAGACATTCACCAGCTGGACGTTCTCCAGCGAAATGCCCTGCAACACGATGCTCTCCTGCGCGTCTTCGTTCACGAGCATTTCCTACAAGATGATCCCCTGCACATACATCCCCAACACGTTGTTCGCAGACAGATTACGAGCCTCCTATCTGCTGAGTCATCAGCACCCATTATCTGGCCATCCCTGGTCCTAGCTTGGGTGGAGAGGGGACTTGGGTGCTGATCATATAGTATAAGGTCAGTCTTTAGGACATTGTCCTGTTTGCTTGGGCAATGTCACTGTCCCTTTCCTCTGCCATTCATGAGTGGCCTTTAAACCTTTAAACCTTAAATGTGGTCACTTATTAGTTATACCAATAGGTATATTAAGGCGGTGTTCAAGAATATTCTCTCTTTCTTTTACTTTTTCAGACAATTGAGGTGTTTATAAAGTCTGGTAAAGGGAACAACTGTCCAGTTCAGACTAGACCTCCTAAAATCAGGGTTAGTGCCTCATTTTTGGTGTTCGGGATGAACTTCTTAGTACCTGAGGTAATGAAAGTAGGGTCTGGTATAAACGGACTATTATGATCTCATTTTACATAATGCATGTTTCCCACAAATCTTTGCATACCATCTCTGTGGAACCTGTGTGGGCTGCTCAACCGGTGCTACCCAAGCGCCACAAAAACAGACAAACATTTTGCATAAGGTACAAGGGTTGATATAAGGGTGGGGTTAACATGGAGAGTGACCTGCTCATATGTCCCTTCTTCTTTATCTTCTGGACCCATTGCTTATGTTGGCCCTTCACTAATCTGTACTTAATATTCCATAAGGAAGTGGCATGTTGTTCCTGTTGTTTTTAGAATAAGTATTCCTTCTACCTTAGCCATTATCACCCTCTGAAGCCTAATTGGAGGATGTATAATAGATACAAGGAACAATATTTCCTTAATCTCATGTCATGAAAAATTACATCTCCAGATGTAAGTGAAATGTTGTCAGTCAGTTCCAAGAGATTAATCGTCCACTTCAGAGATAAGTCACCTACTTGAAAGGTGTATCTAGCTGGGACCCAGGGATACATCACGTTAAATTACTAATGTTCATATTTGAGAAAATACATCAATGTTAATTTAGTATTTTAGAAAAAAAATTTCCTTAGTTAATTTAAGAAAGTCTGACCTAGCTGGATTCCTGATTATGGTGATGCACGGGGCCCAACGATATTGTTTTAGATGTTTGATGAAGTGCAGCTTTGTTGCTATTGTCGTCCCTTGCCGGAATTTGTCTCGTTCTCCGAGGTAACCTGAAGAACAAAATTTAAGATAAAAGAAAAAAATTATAATTTTTTACTTTTTATCGTGTGCAATCTTCATATACATCCACAAAAAAACATACATCTTCATATAGTTAATAAAATGTATAATAGAGAAACGTGGTAACAATTTCCAATCTTTCATTTTGTGGTGAGAATACTAGTAGTAATAATAGTATTGATAATGATAATCCATCTTATTCTGGACTACTAAAAAATAAGAGTTGAAGGAAGGAAAATATTAAAAATCAACATAATCAGATGAAGAAGTACAGCTAGGAAAATGGCCATTGGAATGTTATTTGAGAGTTAACTTGGTATTGCATATGAAATATAACACATAGTATCACTTGATGCTTAAGATTGCAAAATATGCTTCTAAAGAGTGATGCCACTAAAGTATAAGAAGAAATGAGATGAGAGGAAAGTAAAGCACCACTATGTTTTGGCAGAAGGGCTAATTGTATGAGATATACCATTTCTCCTAACGTGGAGGAGGAGAAAACTGGATTAGTGGTTAATATTTTTCCTGTTATTATCCAGTTAAAAGACTCATGCAAAACAAAATGGGCAATTTTAAATAAAATAGAGATTCTGCAATCATCTGACTATCAAATGGCAAAAACCCATTGTCAGAGTGGGTTTGGAAAATCATAATATGATTGAGAAGGCTGCTGAGAAATGCTGTGTCCTCCAGCTTGAAGATGGAATGGGATCTGGGTTATTCAGATATTATTATTATTATTAATCAAAGTATTATTTCGATGATAGAATGTATATCTCACTATTTTTTAAAAATGTTATAGTATAGGTGTCTTATTTGCAAGAAAATGTCTTGTAGACATGTAAGTGGCTGATGTAGCAATAGCCCATAACAGCATAGTGCAGATTCAATCTAGAATAACTACAACAGACAATTTTTGGAAATGATTTTACTTTTTCAGGCTAAATTATGACTAAAAACTGTTGCACTTTTATTTGCCTTGAATTGTAATTTGATTGTTATTTACTTCATAATTACTGTAATTGCAGCAACCTTATGTTATGAAATTATCTTTATTCTGAACACCATCTGAAACAGCTTCATTATTCGATAATGATTCATGGAATGAAAACATGTTAAGTACTGTTCATCATAAAAACATTCACTGCAAGTTTGAACTTCTAAAGTTCCATCAATTCAACTGCCAGATTAGGAAGATTATTCCACGATGTGGTTACAGCTGAAATTAAACTTCTATAATATTGTGTTGAGCCTTATGATGGCGAAGGAAAGATTGTTAGAATTAACTGCATAACTAGTGCTGTGTACAGGATGCTACATTCTTGAATGATCTGAATGCAAAGGATGGTTAGAATTATGAAAAAAATTATGCAAATTGCACAAAGAAGTTAATGAATGACGTTGCCAGAGATTAATATCAAGATCCAAAATAGGAAATTTAATAGTCCGCAAGTTTTTGTCCAACAAATTACGGTGAGTGTCGGCAGTTGAAGACCAGACAAGAGAACAAGATAAAATGAAAGAATTAGACCATTTCTTCAGGACAGATTGATCACCAAAAATCTTAAAAAGAGTTTCTCGATAAGCCAATATTTTGCAATTGAAGAAAAAAGCGACATCAATGTTAAAGGTGTTGTATATAGTGTGTGTAGGGATAATGTAGCCAAAATAGCCACCTTGCATATTTTGGAGGCAGCTAAAATGGGTACCATGATCCAGTAGTGCATCACTTGGCATATTTTGGTAGGTCCAGGATCTTTCTAGGCCTCAGGTAAAAATTGCCTCCATATAAGGAAACTCATCCTTGAAGATTTTCTGATTAACCAAAAGAGTGAAGTTTTATAGTACCATTCTATCCAAAAGCGAAACAGGTGTATGGTGAAAGTAATATTGGTAAATAGATGGCTATTTTTATGTTTGCCAACACATAGGAGTCAGAAAATGTTACTTTTTTCACATTTCGGAAGAGGGTCGTATGCTATTTACAGGAATTTCATCCCACTATAAGGTTCACAACCCTTTGCTAAGTGCTCCTTTGCCTTAAGGCATAGTGCATTGATTTTTATATTTAAGTCATTAGCATTTCTTAGGAATTCATTATCAAAGCAGTTTATCTAACCTACCATCATTGTAGCAGTTTTCAATTATATAATGTCCTAATATATATGTGTGTATGTGTACATATTAGACATTCCATTTGAATTTATAAACTTTGCTTGAATCTAGATTTATGTGTATTCATCATGCATAGAATGATTAATTCTCATCATTCACTCTTATTGCTTAATCTCCAAAATACCCCATCTCATATGAGGTCTCATCTTTTTCTAGTAAGCTTCTTTCTTCCTAGATTCTGAATTGTTGTTTGATTGCAGATTATTTATTTGTAGGCCTTGTGTTTCATTTTCATTGATGAAAATCTGTACATAAAATTATATGTTTTGTACTTTCCTTTCAAATGCAAGATCTGGCTTTGAAGGATTAAAGGTCACTCATGAGCCGCAGAGTATAGGGACAGGTAATTTTGCTGTCACATATCGCCCTCAAGCCCAAATATGTTCATATACCGTATAATCAGTGCCCAAGTCCCATCTCTACCCAAACAAGGATCAGCACTGAGCAGTTAGACTGAAGGGTCCTTTAAACTTCCCATTCATAACAAATAGGTGTTAATTCATGACATCTTTCACTGGGAACCCAAAAAACAGCAAACCTTTCCACTTAGGAACTGTTTTTTCCATTTCTGTTGGTTATTTTTCATAATTTCTTTGCTGATAACTCCTTTTCCCCGTGGAAACTTGCTTTTGAAATTTAGTGGCACCTGACTAGTAACGTGGTAACATGTTCGCCTCGCATTCATACTGCGGCAGATCGATCCCTGCCTGGTATCGTGAGTTTAAGCTGTTTACTTTGGAGGTTACTGCTGTGGTTGGGTATCACAATTGTAGGTTGGGTATCACAATTGTAGGTTGGGCTTGCCTGGTTAATGATCTGGGGAGTGTACACTTCAGATGATACTGGAACTGAAACCAGACACCTTAACGGCTAGCTCGTATAAATTTGTAATTTGAAATGATAATTATTCTACAAAGAATCCTGAATGCTAACCTTGTCGTATGAGGGTTCTATCTGTGTAGAAAGAGCTTGTGAAAATTCCTGTTGCTGCTTCCAATAGATAGCGCACCCACGTGTTCCCTGACCTTGGAAATGAGTGAAGAAATACTCCGGAAATGTTCTTGCCAAATCTAACATCTATGCTGTTAGAAGAAAGGAGATTTAGTTAGAGGTGATTATACAATTTTTAAAAAAAATATTAGATATCCTTTTAGAAGAGATTAGTTATAGGTAAGATTTTTGTAAAAACTATTGTCACACTTATTCTTTATCTACTTTGTCGAGAATAAACGTAGCATTCAAAATATTTTATCAGTCACTTGATAAAGCTACACAGCTGGTTCATCTGCAGTGCAAAATGTGTTCTTGGATTTTAATGCCTTATCAACCTTCTTTGTTGGTTATAAATTGGGTGATGGTGTGGAAAGATTTTGCATAAGACAGTCATCATTTATTTTAAAGTTTGGAAAAGCACCATAGTACAAAAAAAAAGAAACGACAAATATCAAATGATAACAATATGAACATGACTATACGGAAAAAAGTGAATAATGATGGTTTTGAGAATGAAAGTCAAAGATAAAGGTGAAGGAAAAGCAACTTGTTAAACCACCCAACATTGTCAAACATTGTATTAATCCTTCCCAATGCACCTGTTGAAGAAAATAAGAGCAGGAAATTGAAAGAAAATCTGCTTGAGTGAATCCTCAATCAAGGGAACTAACCCAAAACAGTGGAAGGTCATGATACAGACGCTTATGGCACCATCCAAGACTACAGAATAGTGGTTTAATTTTCGAGTGTCCATCTAGAAGATCTGCTCCAATAGATTGTGTGTACATGGCTCTGTGTAGTAAAGTCAGTATTTTAACAACATGCAAGTGTTCAGGATAGAAGAGAGATAGATCTCAAAAATACAAAGTAGAAATTGCAAATTAGTTCTTTGCAGATATATGGAAGGTGATTATGATGCTATAAAATATAAAGGTGCAGAATACATAGAATCACAAGTAAAATATTTTGATACAATGAAAGGAGCATACTTGAGTGGCTGACCCAAATGGTAAGGAATGATTGGATGAGCGAAATGATTAAATAAAGCTGTAAGAAAATGGTCCTCTGTATAAAAATAAATGAATCAGATTTGACTGGGAATTATAGTGAATAACATCTGTTAGTATTACTGTACGAAAAAGCTGTACGTCAGGGATTTTGTTTGAGGAAATAAAGCAGTGTTAAAAGGGTTAACTCCATTCCCAAGGGGGGGGGGGGGGGTTAGACAGCATAATATGTATGCATCTATATACATACATACACTATGTCACCATGTCACAACGGTCTCATCTTACGATGTTTTGTGGATACAACCATATCCCATAAACTAATTTTTAAAAAATCAACCTCCTACAATTGCTTTGCTGTTAGGAACAGCTGAACTCGTTTGCAAAAGTCTGGGGAACCATTATCTCATTTTAGTGGTAGACAAAAACGGATTAACACAGTGCCTAAGAGAGGGAAACATCATATGAGTGTTCTTCAGTTGCTGTTTTTACTCTGTTCTGGATTGCCAATGACTCTGTGCTTGTGAATACATCACTGTGGATTGTCATTTCTGGCTGATGAGGGTAGCAGTGCATCAAAGAAATGGAAAGCCATCACTATGGAAGTAAAGTTTGAGATTGTGAAACAGGCAGAAAAGGGAGAAATGCCACCAAACCTCTAACATGTACTTAAACTTAGTCGTTAATTGTTGCAATGATTATCAAGGATAAAGATTGTATCCTTGATCACGTGAAGGCATCTGCTCCTATGGAATTGACATTTGTTACTAAGCAGCTTAGTAGTCTCGTCATTGAGATGGCTCGATTGTTTGTTCTTTCACTGAAAATTCATAATTGACAGTGAATCCCAAAGAGCTTATGATAATTCAGGCAAAGGCAAAATGATTGTTTGACACATTGAAAGACAAAAAAGATGTAAGGAAGTAAAAGTAAACAGTTTGTGCCAGTATAGATCTGGTTCATGTTGTTTACGGAACTTGTAGATTATCATGACATTAAAATTCAGCATTAATTAGCTAGTGATGATGAGATGCAGCAAAGAATTATCCTAATATGTTGGCTGGGATACTTAAGTGGGGTGTTACCTTGCGGAACAGGTTTTTAATGTGGATGAGACAGAATTATATTTTAAGTTAAGCCAATCTTACCTCCATTCCCAAGGGGGGGGGGGGGGAGACAGCACCAAGCCATATATCTGGCAAGTAGAGACTGACTTTGCTTCTTGGTGGTAATGCTATTGGTGATTGCAAGCTGAAGTCCATGTTTGGTGTATCATGCTGAGGATCTAAGGGCAATAAATGGTATTTGGATATGTTGACTGTCATTTGGAAATCCATCAAGGAGGCTTGGGTGACATTTTATGTGTTCGAAGACTGGTTCACTAACTTTTATATGACAGAAGTCAAGTTGTACTTTGTTTCCAAAGATTTGCCCATTAAATTGTAGTTAGTGCAGTACAATACCCATGGTCATCCTCTCTCATGGGAATTTTGATTGAGATAGTAAGGTGATTTGCCTTCAACCAAAAAAAAAAAAAAAACACCACTGCCCTTTTGTAGACTATGGACCAAAGAGTCATTTCCTCTTTCGTGGCCTACTACCTTTGAAGGAAATTGCCTATGACCTTCAAAGCAACTGAGAACAATCAGTACATAACTCTTAAGGACTTTTGGATGCCTAATAACATTCTCTTAGCTGTGAAGAATATTATTAATGCTTTGGCTGAAGTAAAGCAGAAACTTTAATGGTTGTGTAGAAAAAAAACTGTTCCCAGTTTGTGAAAGGGTTGCATGACTTTGAGGAGACAATTCACTCTGTCACCAAGCAGGTTATTAAATTGAGTAAGCAACTTTATATGGAGAAGGTGTCACTTAGGTGCTGACATGTTGAGAGGAGTTATCTGCTGTGTACCTCATTCAACTTGAGAAGCAGATAGTTTGTGAGGAGAGGGAAGATATACCAAACCCATTGTCCAAGAGACTTACAACCAAGAACATGTCAGAAGATTTTGCACAGGATGCAGCAAGGTTTGGCAATGTTTGATGTGGAGAACCCAGACACTGAGAGGTACATTAAGATCTACCAAGGAGTTATGGATTTGCTGATGTGTTACTAACAGACTAAACTGCAGCTCCTACAACCTCTTCAGCTTTCTCCCATTAAAAACCTGTGTTTCCAGCACTTGCAACTCCTTTTCAGTGTGCAAGCTAACTGGAGGAGTAAAATCAAGTTACTTTATTTTTTATTTTTCGTTGTATCACTCTAAAGTATATTTATGTGTCATATTTTGTTGTCCCAGTTATGTTTCCTAATCCACAAAACTAGCCAATCTCTAACATGAACTTTGATATCATCATGAAAACTTTGAATCAGTCTTAACAAATTCCCTTCAACTCTATACTCGATTTACATATTTTTTTTCTTGTTTTAACCCCTACTGCCTTCCATTATCAATTCCTCTGTCATCTACTTTACTTCATCAATTTATAAACTAACTTACATCTTCCTTGTTATATCAAGTAACATTATGCCCCTATAATTCTTACAGCCATTCAACTCAATACCCCAGCAGCTCGCTAGTAGTCTCATGCACTTGTAATAGCTTTGCAGTCTTCAACCTTAGTATTGTTCTTTTATTCTCAACGTAACTTCTTTAAGCCTTCTCAAATCTTTGTTAATCCTTTCCACAGTGGCATCATTTAAAGCTGCCTAATGTCTATCCTTGACGTTAAACTATTCTTTTAAAAGGGAAACTACATTGAGAAACTTTTGCTGTTATAGATTTCACGTTGTCATTCACACTTTTCCTCTGAAATTCATTTGCTCGTTAACCTTTCATCATACATTTATTAAGCTGTTTTTTAAGGCGCTCTCTCTCTCTCTCTCTCTCTCTCTCTCTCTCTCTCTCTCTCTCTCTCTCTCTCTCTCTCTCTCTCTCTCTCTCTCTCTCAGGGGACTGTTTCAGCACACACCTTTAGTAAAGGGGGCTGCTATTTTCCAAAATTGAAATCTACACGAACAGTTTTAATGCTCTTGAAATCCCCATACAGATAATTGCAAACACACACACACGTATATATATATATACATATATATATATATATATATATATATATATATATATATATATATATATATATATATATATATATATATATAATATGTGCGTTTATTTCTTGTATTCATTCATTCTCCAATTTTTATGCATTGAGATCAAAATGTAGCCTACTGTTTGTTATATAAAAAAATCAATCTATAATGTCTATTCGTATTAAAAAAAGGACATTTACTGATTTTTTTCGTACTCCTTAATCCGAAGTGGGTAAACGTTTAAAATAAAAAAAAACACCTGGAATGTACTTCAAAGCTGAAGTTTCAGTTATCATCTTTGTGGTAAATCATCCAAAAAAATTAGCATGTATCTTTGTTATAAACTATTACATTTTCTACTCTACATTTTAATGCATTTATTTATTGTTGAACTTGGTTATTTCTACTAATGATCTTGTGACTTGCAACTTGAGGCTGTCCATGATAAAAGTAGATAGTAATCTAAGTCTTGGATATTAAATTTGTGTTAATGATTTTCTGACGATAGATTTTATAAATGCAGCATTATCTTAAAGCAGGCATTTAGTCGGTAATGTGGTTGAATATAAGATGAAGTCAGTTCGAATGTTTTCACGAAAAAAAAAAAAAAAAAAAAAAAACATGAAAATGTTTGGGCAAAATCATGTCGAACAGAAGTTGGACAAGGGTGTGAGTATTCAACTTTGTACATTGTAATAAAAAAGCCATTCATACAGTTTTCATGCTTTGCCCTTCTCTATTTTAAGGTTGATAGTGAATTGGATAAAAGAGGCAATAAAAAAATAGAATTAGATAAATTTCATAAAATGTTGGTGTTAAAAAATAAGTATACAATGTATTGATAAAGAATTTGTCCAATATACTTACCTTGAGCAGTCTGCATCGTGTGGCCAGAGGACGTGGCGGGATCTTTTGTAGTCAATAGTCAGTTTCCTATAAAACGGAGTATCTGGGGGTAAAGATTTTCACATTTATTAGTTTATGAATATGTATTTCATCGTTGTCGTTTTGTTTGAAATTTAATTGTATCCATATTTATATTTTATACTGTAAAATATATGA
The DNA here is from genome assembly GCF_036898095.1 of Palaemon carinicauda. NCBI lineage: Eukaryota > Metazoa > Arthropoda > Malacostraca > Decapoda > Palaemonidae > Palaemon > Palaemon carinicauda. The sequence goes on along the minus strand of NC_090725.1, from coordinate 293,485,612 downwards.
ATTTTAACACGTCAATTATTTACAAATTTTAATGTTTAATGTTTGTCTGTAGAAAGTTCATTTGACCTTTGATTTTTGGCAGGAAAGTATCTAGCATTTTGAAAAACAAGTTATCTTATTTTGTTTTCATTCTCTAATAATAAGCTTCTAAACATAAACATTCAGAGAACGGCAAAGAATATTTTAGACTATTAAAACAGTTTAGCTATGACATCAAATTATACATGTAAAACAGAAACAGCTTACTTTGGTTTTGATTACCATGATGAATATCATCATTTATATTTAGCGTCTCATTGATTAGTTCTAGGTGGTCCTTGTCATGGTTGTTTCGAAGTGTTAGATGGTTGCCATCAAGTTGGAGTTTGGTAGGTTTGACCCCATGTAAAGTTTGAATAGTTTCGTGAGCATGAGACGCTGTCTCTCCGCTGGATTCTTTTAGAATTTCCCTTTGATTTTGTGTCGTTTGTAGATGCCAGAATGATTTGTAAATGAGTAAAATACTCGAGAGAACAGGTAAAGCCAGTAAAATCTTGTAAAGGCCTTTCATGCTTCGTTATCTCCAGTTACCGTTCGAACTTGGGCAGTTACTTGATCAAAAATTATGCACAATTTTAGAATGTTTATTTGGTGAATATTTACATAAATTTGACTAGTAGTTCTGAAATGAATCATTTTTTGTATGTTAATGAAACATTTTATTATTATTATTATTATTATTATTATTATTACTTGCTAAGCTACAACTAGTTGGAAAAGCAGGATGCTATGAGGCCAGTGGCCCCAACAGGGAAAATAGCCCAGTGAAGAAAGGAAACAAGGAAAAATAAAATATTTTAAGAACAGTAACAACATTAAAATAAATATTTCCTATATAAACTATAACAACTTTAACAAAACAAGAGGAAGAGAAATTAGATAAAACAGTGTGCCCAAGTGTACTTCTACTTCTGTTCTACTTCTACTTCAGCCTCTTTACTATGCTATTTTGTTTGAAGGTAAATATGATCTCAAGTGAAAAATCGTTGTTCTGTTAAAAGAGATTCATTAAAATGTAATTTTGGTAAGATTATTGACAATTATGTCGTCAGAAACACAATGTTAACTATTGCAACTGTGGTGTTTGCCACCCCCCCCCCCCTGTTGCATATGGGTTCTGAATTGCCTCCCAGGCCTCAATGTGGCCTTATTGGCTAAATTCATAAATTCAGTCCAATCCAAAATGATGTACACTTTCTACTGTAATCATATATCACCTGTATTATTAAAACTTTTATCATGGCCTAAATCTCTCTCTCTCTCTCTCTCTCTCTCTCTCTCTCTCTCTCTCTCTCTCTCTCTCTCTCTCTCTCTCTCTCTCTCTCTCTACAGACATTAACCACTTAACTCACGAAGTAACTTTACAAACAAGTAAAATGTAGTACTCAATACATTTGTTTCAAGACATTCTTTATCATTGTACATAATGAATCACTTATAATAATTTATTGTATTTACGAAATTTTGGGAAAGGAATTGCATTTGCAGAAGCTGATTTACCTATAGGGAACTTGGTTCACACGTTTGTGTATGTGTGGATATTGGATCATGAGTATAAAATCCAAAGAAAGATAGAATGCATGATCAAAAGTTATTGATATTTATTCTATTAAAGATATTGATAAATGCAAAATTAAAATTTCCCAACTCTGCTAGCATAGGTAAATAGGGAGTTATTTGTAATATCAATTAAAATATTGAAATTATTAAGAAATAAGATATATCCGTAGAATATATAGAGTCGGATCTGTTCATTAATATGAAAATACATGCACATGTACTGGACTAAAAATTTGTATTTCACTAATGAAACTTTTAACACTTGTGTTTACCCCGTAATTCGAATGGCAACTAAATCTTGTAATTTTGAACTCATAAATTAAACCCCGCTTTAGAGTTACACCCATCATTATAGATATATAGAGCAGGTAGATAAGTAGAGAGGTTCGGCTATGATTATCTTGAGCCTCCATTCTACCCGTAGGTCCCTGGCGTGGACCTGATGCCCTGCACGCGGCGTTTCCCCTGGGAATTGTAAATGAACTATAGTCAATTATCTTTAGTGAGGAATACTTGCACGGACTCGCAGGGGTGCCCTTTTAGCTCGTAAAAGTTTCCTGTTTGCTGATTGGTTGGACAAGATAATTCTAACCAATCAGATAGCAAGAAACTTTTCCGAGCTAAAAGGCACCGCTTCGAGTCAGTGCAAATGCGCCTCATTTAAAAATAATGAGTATAGTGAACACTTTTCATGTGTTAAGTGAAGATACTGTCTTTTTAAAAGTAGCTTAAGAACTCTACAATGTTTATGATATCGTTTTCATGTTCAGTTTTGCAGTGTTTGTATTTGGCCTCTTCAGTTTTTCTTTATTAATATCTTTTTGAATTCAGTTTCCTGTTACCAGTTTTGGTCAACTCAAAGTTTTTTTTCAAAGTTCTTTATTTTTGCTAGCTTCCAGATCAAGTTCTTTTATTTTTCTATCATCACATCTAAAAGTTTTCATCTGTCTTTTATCTTCAAATCCAGTTTTTCGTTTTGTGTTTATTACTAAGCTAGTCAAGATTTTATCATGCAAGAGATTTTAACATTTTTATTTTATATTAGCTCGTGTAATCTGAACGTTGATAACACTTGTAATTTTACTGCCAGCTTTACACATCAAATCCATGCATTACATCTTATCTTTTCATCGCTTCAATTTGACTCGTTAATATCGTCCCTCCCCCCCTTTTCTAGCGGCAGACCATATTGCCCAAATTCTTTGCCTTTAATTCCCTTCCAATTCCTTTTTCCAATACCTTGCTGGCTGGGTTTCACTCTCAAACCCTTGTTCACTACTGTATAATCAACTTTGCCATGAAATGCACTAATCCTAAGTTATCACTATGTGAAGTCATATTTTTAGCGATTTCTGATATTTTAGATTTTTCAGTTACTTTGGTAGACCCCTTCGGTCTTCATGTTGTTATTTCTGTAACTTTCTGATTCTTGTTATAATTTTTTTTAGGTTTTTAAACTTTTACAGTTACCATACCATTTACTATAGATTCTCAGTTGTCACAACTAAGCCCTTCTATTTCTCATTTCGTTATAATTTTTTTCTAATATAGTTTTTTATGTTTTTGAAACGTTATATTTAGTCACAGGTTGAGGTTGGTAAAATACATTCTTTTAAAGAAAAAATCAGTTAACTACTGATCTCTCAGCTCTTCATCGGTTCTTTTCTAGTTTCCAATCTAGAGTTCTTCAATATTTCACTGTTACTTTTATGTTTATAAATTTGTAAATATCTTTAAGTTTTGTTATGAATTGGATCATTATTAGATAGTGGAGGTATATATATAGTTTTGACGGGAATATCTTTGATGTTTTTAGATTTAGGCTAACTTCCTTTCAGCCACTGGAAACATCGTTTAAAATTGTGAAGACATGGATTATCCCTGTTTGCTATTGTGGTGATACATAATATGCTTGATATGTTAAGAAAATCAAAGCAGGAAAATTAATCTATACGGTTTCCTGTACTTCGAAACTTCACCTCGTAAGATACTACTGCTGGAGAGTTATGGGGTCCTTTGACTGGCCAGACAGTACTACATTGGAGCCTTCTCTTTGGTTACGGTTTATTTTCCCTTTGCCTGCACATACACCGAATAGTCTGGCCTATTCTTTACAGATACTCCTCTGTTCTCATACACCTGACAACATTGAGATTACCAAACAATTCTTCTTCACCTAAGGGGTTAACTACTGCACCGTAATTGTTTAGCGGCCACTTTCCTCTTGGTAAGGGTAGAAGAGACTCTTCAGCTATGATAAGCAGCTCTTCTAAGAGAAGGACACTCCAAAATCAAATCATTGTTCTCTAGTCTTGGGTAGTGCCACACCCTCTGTACCATGGTCTTTCACTGTCTTGGGTTAGAGTTCTCTTGCTTGAGGGTACGCTCGGGCACACTATTCTATCTTATTTCTCTTCTTCTTGTTTTGTTGATTTTTTTATGGTTTATTTAGTAGATATTTATTTTAATGTTGTAACTGTTCTTAAAATATTTTTTTCCTTGTTTCCATGCCTCACTGGGCTGTTTTCCCTGTTGGAGCCCCTGGGCTTATATCATCCTGCTTTTCCAATTAAGGTTGTAGCGTAGCAAGTAATAATAATGATAATAATACAATCATTTGATATCAAATTTCTTCTTCCTTTGTGCAGTTATAGCAAATACTCTACTTTTAAGTATATACTAATGCATGACCAGTTTCAATGTCAACAAACGCTGTTCTTATCTGCACTACTGTTTAAATTTATCTCCATCCTCTCATGACGATCTTTGTCTTCAAGATTATCGATAACATTCCCCTTGGCGGAGTATTATACTGTAGGAATTGATAAGGGTCTCAGTACCATTCCTTCCCATTGCTCCACAAACGTTTTGAACGGCATTGTTCGGTTTTTAAACTCTCCTATATGATAAAGATAGTTCCGTCTCTACACACACACGCACATATATAAATTATATATATATATATATATATATATATATATATATATATATATATATATATATATATATATATATATATATATATATATATATATATATATATATATATATAATATATATATATATATATATATATATATATACTGTATATATTTTACACATGCATACATACGTACATACATACATACATACATTTGAAGGGGCTAGGATTCGATCTCAGTATGAGATAGAAATTTATTTTGATTTGAGCACGATATTATGTGGATATTCTTCCATATATATATATATATATATATATATATACATATATATATATATATATATACATATATATATATGTATATATATATATATATATATATATATATATATATATATATATATATATATATATATATATATATATATATATATGTGGAAGAATATCAACACAATATCGTGCTCAAATCGAAATAAATTTCTATCATACAGGGATCGATTCCTAGCCCCTTAAAAAAAATATATATATATATATATATATATATATATATATACATATATATATATATACATATATATATATATATATATATATACATATATATATATATATATATATATATATATATATACAGTATATAAACACATATATATGTATATGTATATGTATTATATGTATAAGATATATAATATATATATTTATATATATAAATATATGTATATATATATATATATATATATATATATATATATATATATACACAGTAATCCCTCACCTATCGCGGTTAATGGGGACCAGAACCGACCGCGATAGGTGAAAAAACCGCCAAGTTGGTTCCCTCCCTATTTTTGGAATACATAAATTTTTTGTGTACATGTAAATATAACAACAATAAGGGTATATTAACCCTATAAATGCATATGTTATCATTAGAACATTAAAGAATCATTATATAGAGTGTAAGTGTACATGTACATACATATGTAGATATAAATAGTTTATGTGTATATACTTTAGATATGTTTTTAGAACTCTTTTATTCTTATAACCAGATACGTAACTCACCTCTAACAAGGACCATGATCTTGATAAATGACGATGAAACACCTGTGCAGTATGATGGAGGTGAAGAAAATGAAGATGATTTACTGCATAGGTTAATGAGAGCTTTACTGCTCCTCAGGTGACGCCTCATTGTCAGTTGTTAGAGGCGGCGGATCGTCAACGACAGCTTCCGATAGAGCTGGAGAAACTGCAGGAGGCGGCGTAGTAGCTCTGTGGGAAGCTGGAGAGGCAGCAGGAGGAGTATCTGATGCTTCTGCAGAAGGTTTTCGGCGCACTAGGAACATCGTGATGGGAAGTTGTTGACGTTTTTTCATCTGAGCAAAGATGATCTTGTACAACGCCATTATACCGTCAATATGGTTACTAAATTCGATGGCTCTGACCATATTTTCATCGATTTCCTGTGCCCTTTGTTGCTGAGCCCGTGACATGTTGCAGAGCTCATGCAGGTTGTCCAAGGTAAGGCCACGTTCTTCAGCTTCGTCATCGTTGACGACGTCGGCTGCCTCTTCTTCTTCCTCACTCGCTGATCTTGTCATTTCGACAAGGTCCTTGTTGGTTAGGGGCTTCTTCACTTAGTCCTTGTAAAGGAACGTCCGGGATGGCATCCTCTTCCAGAAGAGGCCAGTCTCATCCATATTGAACACCTCCTTAGGGAAATAGCGACCTTCTTTAATTAATTTCGAGAACGTGTCCTCGACGTAACGAAGAGCTGCCTCTTGGTCTGCCGAGGCGGCCTCCCCATACAAAGGAACGCTGCGAAGGCCAAACCTCCTCTTGAATTTCTCGAACCAGCCCTTGCTGGCAACAAAACCACATTTTTCTCATGGGGGAGGACCATCATCTCCGTCGTCATCATCACCTTCGTCGTCTTCGATTTTCCTTCAGGAACTAGGCTATCATACAGGGTTTTGGCTTTGGTTCGAATCATGTTGGTATCGAGACTAACCTTTTTTTCCCGACAGTCTAATATTCACATTAATAACGCATTCACCATTTGCACAATCATCTTATTATGAGGAGTTGCAATGCGCTTAGTGTCCTTGGGAACGTTATTGAGGCAGTTTTACGTATTTTCATTTCATCTCTTTTTATATAGCGAAGCGTCGATTCATTCACTCCGTAAATGCAGGCAACAGACGCATAGCTACTGCCTGCCTTAAGCATGTCCAATAATTTCACTTTCTCGTTCACCGTCATCATTTTTCTCTTCTTGGGTTCACTAGAGGATGTAGAGGGTAGAGGACATTTAGGAGCCATTTTCAAGGACGTCACAAACACTATTTTACACTAAAAAGCACAAGAAAACAGCTAAAAGTTCCACATGGTAAGACTAAGCAACACAAGCGAAGTGAGAGATAACAATGAATGCGGTCTCCCTTCGCGGGGCACACGGCAGGGAGAGATGCTTGGTAAAGCGGCTCGGCAGCTGGGCCAATCAGCTTGCGAGATTCTGGAGCCGAGATGGCCAGCGAATCAGAGAGGTGGATTTTGAGTTGTGCGCCATCTCCATGTTGATACCCAATGTTCTACTGTACTCTCTGCCTTCTGCTAATGCCTGCGTAACTTTTGCACCATTTTTTTCTAATTTTTGATGAATATTTTTGAAAATCCGCGATGCACTGAGACCGCGAAACTTGAGCCACGAAATGGCAAGGGATTACTGTATGTATGTGTGTGTATATATATATATATATATATATATATATATATATATATATATATATATATATATATATATATTATACTGCATATGTTTGAAGGTTTAAAAGTCACTCAAATAGCAAATACAAAAGACAATAACAATGTCCTAGAGGTATTATATATACATATGTTCAGCATTCAGCCCCAACCCCCTCCTCCCTCAAGCTAGGATCAGGGAGGACCAGATTAATTGTTGTTGATGTCTCAGCAGGTAGACCTTTAGGCTCCCCAACACCCCCATCCATAGCTCACAAGGAGGGTGAAGTTGCAGACACTTCAAGAAACTATCGACTTTGAGCAGGTCTCAAACTATAGTCTAGCAGAAAGCAAGGCAAGGACTTTTTTAATAAGCTATATATGTAGGCATATATAAAGTGTACCTTGGATATAGCGTTTAATTCGTTCTCGGAGTGTATACCAAAATGGTCGTAAGCTAAAAAAAAAAAATCCGTAAGAAATGAAGGGAATACACTCGATATGTTTATGTTCCGCATGTCCATAAATGGGATTTTGCACACTAAAAAATTGTATCACTTAACATCAGAAATTGATGCAAATTGATAATTCACAAGAGAACATGTTAGAAATAGAAATATTGACAAATTAAATTTCACTTTACCTTTGAGATGAGTCTTAGCTGGGGAGAGGGAGACGAGAGAGGAGGAGGAAAAGGAGATGATTACTGTTTGGATGGAGAATCTGTCTCCTTGTGAACTTCTGGCAAAATATCAGTTCTTTCCTAAATAATGTTCACTTCATTTACACTTTTGGACACTTGGTCGACCTTTTTTATATCTACCTTCAGTTTTGACAAGTAACCTGTGTAGAGATGACTGCCCTTGCATTTTCTTTAAAATTTTAAGGAAATGTAATATTTCATTGTAGGTAAATGGATTTGCTGCTCATCCGGTCAAACCCTTATCTGAGTGATGTGTTTCTACAACACTTTTCAGGGTCTCTTACATTTATAACATCTTAATTTCATATGGAACAAGAGGTTTGTTACATTATCCTTCCTCAGATGAAACCTCTGCAACCTCTTGTTGTTGCTCCTTATGCAACTCCAACAGCTCCTCAGTCACTGGATCACTGATGTCATCCTATTCCACCTACAAACCTAATTTTCTTTCCCAAAGACACAATTTCATTATCAACTGCCTCCTGGATGGGTACGAATCCATCTAAATCGCATTCATGGTCATAATCAGGCCACAGTTTCCTCCTTGTATAATTGAGAGTTCGGTTGGTGACCCCTTCCCAGGCTTTATTAATCATTTTGAGGTAGGTAACAATGCGGAAATGTTCTTTCTAAAACGCGGATGGTGGGGTTGGTCCCTTTGATGATCTCGAAGATCTCAGGAACATTGCCATAATGAAAAGCTTCTTAAAGTTTAAGATCATGTGTTGATCCCTGGGTTGGAGTATTAGACTGGTGTTGGGTGGCAGGAACATTATTCTGATGAATTTCCTTTAAACTCGTCCATTATGTTCTCTTTAATGGCTGGAGGATGGGCAGGAGCATTGTCCTTAAGCAACAAAGCTTGGAGTGGGAGGTTCTCCACGAAGTACTTTTCAACCTCAGGACCAAAATGTGAGTCACTCAGGCATTGGTGCTTGACCTCCTCATAACATTCAGTTGCTTCTGAATCTTGTACTTGTTAAAGGCTAATGGATTCTCCAAAAGATGTGATTTCGCATTCTATGCTGGTATTAGCACAGAACAGCAGGGTTAGATGGTCTTTCATCGGCTTGTGAACAGAAATTTCCTTTTCTTCTACAGTAATGAAGGCCCTCATGGGCATCTTCCAAAATATACCCGTCTCGCAGTTATACATTTGTTACAGCATGTAAGACTCGGTATTCACAAACCTTTTAAATTCAGAAATGAAGACCTCTGCTGCCTTTACATCAAAGCTTGCACAACACTAAAGATGTTCGTTCTTTGCTTGAAATTTTCAAACCAGCCCCAGTACACCTTGAATGTTGTGTTTTTTTTTTGTTTTTTTTTCTCCTGACTGACCTGGCTCATTTTTAACAAGGTCAGCATACAGTACCTTTGCTTTTTCACAAGTAATGTTCTCGGTAGTTGTATCTCTTGCTAACTGCTTCTCATTGATCTAGATGAGAAGCAAGTGCTTTTCATTATCAAGAACTTGTGCTTGTTGTTTTGTCGATGTCAGCACCCCTTTCGAGCATCAGTTGCTTTGATTGTTTCTTTTTTCTTCAGAATTGTACAAATCATAGATATTATACAATTATTTATTTCCAGGTCTACCTTGTTCATGTTCCTCAATAGTTTATTTTTTCACCTCTACAGTAATCATCTCCTTACCATCTTTCTTAATCTTTCGTTGGGGGAAGGTGGGCATTGTCTTCATGCTGTAGTATAGGATTACTGTTAACTTTACAGTTAAACGTAGTGATCACAAACCTATAAATAATACGTGGTCACAACTCTGCATAGAATATTTAAAAAGATAATCTCACGATAACTATAGATGATGCTTATTCAAGTTTTGCTCAGAGTGAACAGTTTAGGTCTGAGTTAGGGGAAGGGGGTGCGAGCTAAACCAGAATTAAAATGGCATGAGAATCATGTAAATACTACGTGGTTAACCTATGGACATCGCACAGCTGATTTCTGCGCATTGTGTGCTAGTCACTTTAGTACTTGAACACAATAAATGTTCATACAATGATCATAAACCAATCTGAATTTTTATGCTTCTATGCTATTTTGCTTGTATTCAGTTGCTCATAAACCAAGGTACTACTGTATATATACAGTATATACTTTATATATTATTTTATTAGTAAATTAGAACTTGTGTTCAGTGTATTGGATAATGAATTGCTCCACTATGTAGAACTAGTAACTGTTGAAGGTGGCTAACTGACTGGTAAGATCAGCTGTGAGCATGGAAATAAATTATTAATGATGTCTTTTTTTTCATTGCATATGTAAAAGATACTTATTAGGTATGTAAAATTCGTATTAACTTATTAGGAGTAACTGTTAATGTCAATGTATGTTTGAAGATCAACAAGCGATGGAAATGACAATTAGTTCGATTATAATTACTATACATTTTATATCTATATGCAAAAACAAGTGTAACTAGACCTATAAAATTCGCTACCGAGTGCAGTTTCAAAATCTAGTTTAAGCGCGAATACCAAATCTATGTTACAACAACCAGAACTTTCATAAATGATTTCATCTAGTGAAGAATTCAATTCTAAGTTCATAGCCAAGCAATCTTTTATAGATATGCTGAAGTTTAGCCAATATTTTTCTCAAATCATATTAACTGCAAAGAGGTATAGGAACAATGAAGAAGTATTTAAGGTCATCCTTCCACATGCAATTAACGTTCTTTTCCCACCTAAATTAGAATAACAGTCTATGAGTGGTTGAACTGATGTATTGCCTGCCCTTTTGGTTTGACACATACATGAAAACAGTATTTAGTACTTTGGAGTTACATGTTATATCAGAACGACAGTAATGCGGACAGGATTTCCATTTGCCAACGATTACTATACTTTCATTGAAGGGATGAAATATTACATACCGACCCTATAGTTTCGATATTTACATCCCCGACCTGATATGATAGAAGCACAGTATTACAAGGTAAAAAGTGAATTGTATATATGGTGTACACACATACACATTTTATATATATATATATATATACACCTGTGTATATATAAATATATATATATATATATATATATATATATATATATATATATGCGTAAAAATCACATGGAAACGTGATGCCCAGATGCAAAAGAACCACGGGGAAAGGAAACAGAAAATATAAGTTTAAGTCTTGACTAGATTCATGTACAGTATATATAGTTCATTTCTTACCTTGTAATACTGTGCTTCTCTCGTGTCATCTCACATGCCGTATATGTGAATATCATTGTTTATATATATTACCCTTTATATCAAAGTAAAGGCTTTAATGTGGGTTAGGTATTGGAGAACGTTCAAGTGGGTGGTTTAATTAGGTGCTCGTTTGATTACAAGTATTTTATATTTAAATATAGTTCAAGTTTAAAGTGCATCAAATATAAAGGTTTGCCGACTATTCAATGTTAAAATAATTTGCAGAATTAGTTAGAATATGTTCTTAACATGGTTCAACGCTGTTTTGTAATAGTTCAACTGTGAAGCACTTTCAACTGAAAACCTCAATCATGTTTAAAATTGTTCAAAGAACATTAAGGTTTGATTATATTAAGATATTCTTAGTTATGGTTCAACTGGAAGTTTCAAATGCGTTCTATCTTGAAAGTATTATAATTTTAGCCCTGAATAACCCGTGGAAGACACACCTGACTCCTCCGTGAGGGAGAACGAACTGATCTAATTGATTTTTAGTCAGTCACCTGTGCTGTTATGCAAATGACCATTTGACACGTTAGAAAGTGTTATATAGCTTATTTGATTTTGATTAAGTTTAGAGAATGCATTAATTTCCTTCTGAGATGCGTTAATTTTTCTTCAAGGAAAATCCAGTGACTGGTTGGTTAATATATTATTATGCCATTAGGATGCCTTTATTTTATAAGAGCCAATTATCTTTTCGGCAACCAACGGTCCTCCACAAGGGCAGGTGTTGAAACGTTAATGAACTAAACTAATTTGTTGGTTTTTATTGCCTTTCACATCCACTTGTAATATATTTAATGAACTCCTCTAAGTGTAACATATGCTGAGAATTGCTGCTTATAGGATTATGACAATGAGACTGAGCTATCAGGAAACATGTGGTTTTCTTTTAGGCCCAAATATTGCACAATTACATTGAATTATTGATGATTATACAGTACCGGAAATATTGGTAAACTGTCGTTACTTTTTCATAGTGCTTTCTAGCGTCTTTTTATTATGAAAGTGGAGTTCATAAGACGGAAACAATATTTCCTTCGTATAATTCTAATATCACAGGTCTTCCTTGAGATTCTCAAGGGGGTTACATTTAATTTGAGATATTGATGGTTTTAGTGAAGATATTAAATTGGTGTAATATTATAGCATAGTGATGTATAGCATTTTCCTGTCTCTTGTAATTATGAAAGATGAGTTTGTAACTAAGATTTGACAATTATATACCATGGGCCATCATTTTGGCCTACTTGGTGCTTATTTACAAATTTATTGATGGTTATAGTGAAAATATTAGTAAATTGTTGTTATGATAGATTAGCTTAGTGATAACTAATTCTTTCTACTTCCTATTTCATTATGAAATGGAGTTAAATTTATAATACAAAAATAACCAAATATATGCTCCTTTGTGAATACAGGTTCATTATTACATTTATAAGAAAGCATGTAACAGGAAAGTATGGTAATAATAAAGCTAACATTTTTCCCTTTTCCAACAACCAGTTTGTAGATTTATGGGGATGCTAAATCCCAATGGGTTACTCCAAATCAAAGGTATGAGATTTAAATCAAGGCCACTGATGATCTCCTGGAGTCAATTGACGATGGAACCCTCAATCTTGATTTCTTCTTGGACTTAAATAAGGGGTTGTCTTGCCGAATAAAAGGTCATATCTATGTTTCACTGATTTTATTTATAATGATTAATTTTCATAAATTGTATGACATAGTTATTAACTTTACCTACCTGAGGAGGAGGAGGAGGAGGAGGAGGAGGAGTACCCCAAATGAAGAGCACCAAAAGCTCTGGTGGCAACTGGTGTGGAAGGAGGAAGTTCCGAAGATATCAGTTACCCTGACGTTCCTGCTCACGTCCACTCCCAATATCCATGCATTCCCTGTACAAGTACGTTCAGGCTACACTTGCGCTGTTTTTTTTTTTTTTTGTTTTTTTTTTGGGGGGGGACATTCTTTACTAGACAAGCCTCTATGAACAGTAGAAGGATGTGGTCACTATCCACCTTGTCAACATCCACTAAATAGTGTTTATGATGTGGCGAATGTACTGTCATCGGGATTGTTCCTGCTGATGTGATCCCTGATCCAATCCAACAACAGTGAAAATGTCCCTCCACCACTGATTGATTCTTAAAGATTCACCCACACTTCAATGCTGTCACCAGAGAGTTCCTGATGGGGGCCAAGTTGCTGACAGTCAATGGTGGCATACTAGGAGACTAGGACTGGATCCTTATGGTAGTACATTCAGAACAAGCCTGACAAGCAGAGTCACAATCTGCTTGAAGTTGCTAGAATTGGCAGCTTCATTGACGATAACCTCCTCTAACATGGAGAACCTTGTGGAGATTCTGAAGGAACCACACCAGTCTCCCATCAATAAAGACATTTTTTTCACAATTATTGGTTTAGTGGAGTTTCTCAATGAACAGTTTAGCGGCAGGTATGTGGGCATAGCAAGAACCAAGAGAATTGGCTGTCTACCACTCACATCCGTCAAAGAGATGGACAAGAAATCTGCTCCAAGGGAAAGCATGAAGCCTACTTTCATGAGTTCAGTCACTGTATGATGTTTAATAGATGTGAGAAAGGTTGCTTGACAAGATCTAGAGCTGATGAAAGGGACAGGAGTAATATGATTCCTAGAGTAAAATGAAAGGTAGAGCGAATGAATACACCTGAGAACAGACTAGAATTTAGTAAAATCCTTGTCTAGTGCAGGAGGTTATGTCCTCAAGACTACATGGAAGATGTACAAGGTTATTAGATGAGCCTTTTGTAATTAAAATCCTCAAGAACAAGAGGGCCGATACTCTTGCTTAGATCGGTGCATCTGGAAACAAGAGAACAATTTGATGAAAGGAAAAGTCGGATCCAACACTGGAGGAAGGGACGGGTCACCTCTTGAAAGATAAGAAAGTCTATGTGTTTTGGGAATTTGGAAAAATCAAAACGCTTTGGAGTAGAGAGGATAAAGTAGTCACATAATCGCCGAGGGATGCCAGAAAAATTAGGCAGGTGGTTTTAGGGAATCACTGAATGATTGTGTTAGTTCCATGTTAGTAGTTCCTTTAAGTGAATGACGACATTTTCTTCATAGGAAATCTCTCTCTCTCTCTCTCTTTCTCTCTCTCTCTCTCTCTCTCTCTCTCTCTCTCTCTCTCTCTCTCTCTCTCTCGAAATTTTATAGGATACCTTTATTTTTTGTTTCCATAAATTTAAGGTTGTAGCTGCTAAATATACTAAGAGATAATGAATATTTTCTTTTGGGGAATTTTTGCATTAGATTGTAGGCAGCAGTTTATTTATAAACTCGTAAACCTGCTTTGTTTGGTTGTTTGGTCGGTCACTTTTCTTTTATGAGTAAATATTTTCCATGCCAAGAAAATTTTATATTCTTTTATTTCAAGAATTAGTGAACTTGCATTTGATTTTCTCTCTCAATGAAGATATGAGCATAAGAGTAATATTAACTTGAGATGGTTATATACAGTGACATTCAATAGTATTTTGGTATTTTTTATTGAATGATTTGCTGCTTTTGCCGGTTTCTATACCTATATGAGACCCAATGTGTATTTGAAAGAAACCCTTACAACAAACAGTTGGGCCTCTTTAGAAAAAAAGAAAAAGGTTTAGTGGCTGTACAAGTTGCTTTACTTCCTGACTGTCTGTAGTTGTATGTTTGTGAAGTACTTGAAGGTGGCATCTTAGTCTCCTCAGTGATGTAGATGCTCTCTTTTTTTTTTTTTAATGCCTTGTATGATGTATTTCATTAAGAGAATATAAACAATGAATTCAAAGGTTAATGAATATGTTGTTATTTAAAGAAGTTAGTTATTTGTGTTGGTTTGTGAGAAGACTATTGATAAATAGTGTTAATGTAGGCTATTACGAGGCTCAAGGAACGGTTATTTAGTGTGTTTCTTTTAAAGAGTTTAGTATGTCGCGTAATATTATCTGCGAGTTTTTAATTGACTTATGACGATATCCAGTACAACCGTTCATAAGGAGCACTGCTGCCAGTGTTGACATTCGATGCCAACAGGGTTGGAGGCAGTCCTTGTGCACAGTATGTCGTGAGCCAGTGTATTGATTCTGTCTTATTTAGTTTATTTCCATCATGCATATATCTAATATTTCATATTACCATATTTCATAGTTTGTTCGCAAAGGATGAATAGAAATTAGTATTCACGTATAGTTTTCTTGGTTGGTGAGAAAAAGATAAAAGTCAAGAATTAAAGGTGATATGGCAACTGTGCATTGAGTGTTACGTTCGATGGTTGCTTGACTTAGCTGCATTTTCTCTTACTGAGGAGGAAGAAATCTTTCGTTGCAGTTAGACGGTGTGCAACATTTCGGAAGAGGAATCCAGAAGTCTGTATAGTTGCAGAATTATTTATTAAATCTCTCTCTCTCTCTCTCTCTCTCTCTCTCTCTCTCTCATATATATATTTATATATATATATATATATATATATAATGTATATATATGTTTATGTATATATATAATGTATATATATATATATATATATGTATATATATATATATATATATATGTATATATATATATGTATATATATACATATACATATATACATATATATATACATATATATATATATATATATGTGTGTGTGTGTGTATATATAATGTATATATATATAATGTATATATATATATATATATATATATTTATTTCTATTTTATAGTGGTTTGCACTGGTAATAAGAATAGGAAAGTTTTAAAGAACTAGTTATAACAAAGTCTTATGCCATTTCAGGTATTCAATTTCAAACGGAATATCGCAAGCACTCCACTGAGTCCCTGTTCGTAAACGCCCAGCTGAACACCGTCAAATATTGAAGGTAAGTGGATTTTTATAGCAAACTATTTTCATCACGAGTTTCTACACCTAAGAATGCGATTTCGTGCATTCGAACATGCTTTAATCGCATCCACGCATGTAAGCATTTGCTTTTTCAAAGCGTATTGTTTTCGTTTTATACCAGTAGATACAGATCTTCTTAAAAGCGGAATTATATCAACATCACAATCTTTTCTTTTAGGGTAGAATAGTGATTAGACTTATACAAAGTTTGGCTGATTGCCAGCTGCAGTGCAGTTGACCTTCGTGCTTTGCTGTTTTCTTGATAGGTGGTGAACAATCATATTGTGACAGGAATTTTTCATTTAGGAAATGTTTTAGTAACCAGTGTCCTTTCATCTTTAAGCTTTTATTATATATATATATATATATATGTGTGTGTGTGTGTGTGTATATATATATATATATATATATATATATATATATATATATGTATATATATATATATATATATATATATGATATAGGGGTGAAGTGATGTTTGGTGATGTGACAGGTATAGTGTCTGGGAATGAAACGTGAAGAATGAGAGGAGTTTGGTTTATTGTTGAATTGATGGCTGATGGGTGAAGTAGTGGAATGAATGGAAGGGAGTGTCATCTAAGCTAATGTGGGTAACGGTTAGGTTGAGTAGAGAATGTTTTGTTATTATGTAAAGGCCAGATTGTGAGAAAAGCGAAGAGCGGAATGGATTTTGGAATGAGTTATCTAGGTGTGTAGACGGACTGAGTAGAAGTCACGTTGTGTTGGGTGACTTAAATGCCATAGTGGCTGCTGGACAGGTAGGTGTCTTTGGTAAGTCTGGCGTACCATGTGAAAATGAGAGTGGTGAGAGACTGCTAGATATGTGTTGAACAAGAGCTGGTAATAGGTAGTAGTTTTTTTTTTTTAATTTCAAAAAGAAAGGTATAAATAAGTATACATGGGTAAGAGTGGCAAATGGAAGAGTGATGGATTATCTGCTGATAACAAAAAGATGTTGGGAAGATTGAAAGATGTTCAAGGGTTTAGGGGTATGGCTGCTGATATGTCTGTGATTTTTTTGGTTGAAGGAAAATTACTAGTAGCAAAAGAGTGGATAAATGGAATGGGGGATGTAAAAGGGAGCTAGTGAAGGTGAAAGAGTTGAAAAATCAAAGGTAAAAAAGTGAATATCAAGACATTTTGCGTGTTATATGATGGTGGAAGTGAAAGAAACTGGTGATTCAGAGGAGGAGTGGAAGCTAGTGAAATAAATTTTTGTTGGGCATGCAAGTGATATGTGTGGTAAGGGGATTGTTGGAGGTAGTATGAGGAAGGTTGTGAGAGGTGGAATGAGGGAGGGAAGATGAAGGTGGGAGAGAGAAAGAGGGCATTCAAAGAATGGCTGCAGAGTAATAGTATAGAGAAGTATGAAAGATATAGAGAGAAAATTGTGGAAGTAAAGAGGTAGGTGACTGAAAGTAGGGTCTGGGACTGGGTTGTTCATATGAAGAGAAAAAGAAGAAATTTTGAGAAGAAGTGAAGAGAGTAAGGAAGGATGAATCAAGGAGTGAAGAGACAGTGAAATATGAAAATGGAAGGTTGTTGAAAGAGATGAGGCAAGAAAAGGTGGGCTGAACATTTTGAAAGGTTATTAAATGTTGAGGATGATAGGGAGTCAGATATAATTGTTCTGGCAGGTGTTGAGGTGCCAGTGTTAGGAAATTAAAATGAGAGAGATTACAAGAGAGGGTGTGAATGAGCACTAGTTGAAACTAGAGTAGGAAGAGCACTAGGTATGGATGGTGTTAGGGCTGAGATGCTAAAGGAAGGTGGTGTGACTGCTGGAATGATTTATGCGATTGTTTAGTATATGTTTTATGTTGTCAGTGGTGCCAGTGGACTGAGTGTGTGCGTGTATTGTTCCACTATACAAGGGTAAGGGAGATATGCATGATTGTTGTAATTCTAGTGGTATCAGTTTGTTGAGTGTGGTTGGAAAAGTGTATGGTAGAGTGTTAATTAATACGGTTAAGGATAAAAAGGAGGACACATTTTTAGAAGTGCAGGGTGGCTTTAAAATAGGTAGGGGATGTATAGATCAAATTTTTGTAGTTGAGAAGATATGTGGGAAAGCTTATGATAGAGTTGATATTGATGCGATTTGGAATGTGATGTGGTTATATGGAATTGGTGGAAAGTTATTGCAAGCAGTGAAGTGTTATACATAGGCAGTAGAGTATGTGTTAGGATAGGAAATGAAGTGAGTGAGTGGTTTCCGGTGAGAGTGGGGTTGAGACAGGGATGTGTCATGTTGCCATGGATGTTCTATTTGTTTGTTGATAGGTGAATGCTCAAGTGCTTGGTCGAGGATTGGAACTGATGAGTGATCATGTGTGGGAGGAGAATTGGTTGTTGTTTGCAGATGATACTGTATCGGTTGCAGACTCGGAGGAGAAGCTGTGTTAATTAGTGAGAGTTTGGAGGGGTGTGTGAAAGGAAGTTGCACCTTAATGTGGGTAAGAGTAAGATTATGAGGTACACAAGAAGGGAGGGTGGCACTGTATTGAATGTTATGTTGAATGGAGTGTTACTTGAGGAAGTAGATCTTAAGTTCTTGGGTTCTGTTGTTGCTGCAAATGGTAGAGTGGAAGCAGATGTACATCTTGAGAGTGTATGAAGGATATAAAGTGTTGGGGGCAGGGAAGGGAGTGGTAAAGAATAAAGGATTAGGGATGAATTTAAAGAGTTCTGTATAAGAAAGTGATTGTACCAGTTGTGCTGTATGGGTCGGAGTTGTAGGGAATAAAAGTGATAGAGGGACAGAAATTGAATATGTTAGAGATGAAGTGCCTGAGGAGTATGACTAGTGTATCTCGACTGAATAAGGTTAGGAACGAAGTAGTAAGTGTGAGAATGGTGTTAGGAATGAATTAACAGCTAGAATGGATATGAATGTGTTAAGGTGGTTTGACCATATAGAGAGGATGGAAAGTGGTCATCTGCTGAAGAAGGTGATGAATACAAGAGTTGATGGGAGAATGGCGAAGGAAGACTAAGGTTTGGGTAGATGGATGGAGTGAAAAAGTCTCTAGGTGACAGGAGTAGAAATAGGAGAGAGGCAGAAAGGCGAGCTAATAATAGAAATGAATGGCGAACTATTGTGACACAGACAGCAGTTCTGATTGGTCCTGCTGCTACCTAGGTTCATCATGGTCAACACTAAGGTAGCGGCAGTAGGGGAGTCAGCATATGAAGCCTCTTTTGTGGTGGAAGGCGTGGTAGTTTGTGCTGTGGCACCCTAGTAGTACTGTACCAACCAAACTCAGCTGAGTCCCTCGTCGGCCAAGGAAGAACACAAAAGAAAAAATCCATGGTTGTTTCTTTTTGAATTTAGATTACCTCCCAAAATTACCTTAGTAGATTATGATTATATATATGATTAATATATATACCTCTCTCTCTCTCTCTCTCTCTCTCTCTCTCTCTCTCTCTCTCTCTCTCTCTCTCTCTCTCTCTCTCTCTCTCTCTCTATATATATATATATATATATATATATACTGTATATATATATATGTATGTGTGTTTGTGTGTCGGAGATGGTGCAGAAGGATTGGACTAGATTGGTGATAGGAAACTAGCAGACCTTGAGACCTTGAGTATGCTGATGATGTTGTCCTTGTTAGCAGAACACCACAGGGTTTGCAATGCTTGTTTACCAGAATGCATGAAATATCACACGAGGTTGGGCTCAAAATAAATAAAAGAAAGACAGAGATGATGAGAACGGAGTATGCAATGGAAGATGAAATATCATTGGAAGGAGAAAGGATTGAGGTAAAATCATTTAAGTATTTAGGAACTATGATCTCCAATACAGGGTCCTTAGAATTAGAGTTTAGTGAAAGATTGAATAAAGCAAATCAGGTTAAGATTTGGAAATCTAATCGCCTGAAATTTCTTATTAAAATAAGACTATATATCAGTTTAGTAAGATCGGTATTACTATATTGACATGAGTCATGGTATGACAATGAAACAATCTCTAATAGATTTACTAGATTTGAGAACAAAGCCCTCATAAAGATATTGGGAGTTAAATGGCAGGACAGAATTAGAAAAGAAACTATAAGAGAGGTCACTCAAGTGCCATTTGTGGATGAGATCATGGTAATGGGTAGATGGAGATGGTTTGGGCATGCTCATCGTATTCCCCAAGAGAGATTAGTTCACCAAACTTTCAACTGGGCCCCACAAGGCACTAGAAGATTTGGAAGACCCAGACCTACATGGCTGAGGACTATGAAACGTGAAGTAAGATATGATGAATGGAGAAGTATTGGTTTAAAAGCTCAAGATAGAGACCACTGGCGAAATTTAACAGAGGCCCTTTGCGTCAATAGGCGTAGATGATGATGATCAATTAGTTGAAGAAATTACATTAATACTGATATTAAATTTCAGAAATTTAACTTCGACCAATAATTCCTTATCTGTTTGTAAGTTTAAAATGTGATAAGTTCAGTTGTTATGTAATTGTAAATTAATTTCGGGTTGAATACTATGACTGATATACTGATATACGATATGTAAATATATATATATATATATATATATATATATATATATATATGTGTGTGTGTGTGTGTGTGTGTGTGTATGTATGTATGTATATGCATGTGTGTTATTGTTGTTACTGCTATTATTGTAGAATGAAAAAGGAAGGAAAGGCACCATAAAAAAAAGTCAATTTCTTTTAGCGATGCAGATTTGCACAGACTCGCAGCGGTGCCCTTTTAGCTCGGAAAAGTTTCCTGATCGCTGATTGGTTGGACGAGATAATTGTAACCAATCAGCGATCAGGAAACTTTTCCGAGCTAAAAGGGCACCGCTGCGAGTCTGTGCAAATCTGCCTCGCTAAAGAAATGGACTATAGTAGTTGATGGGATGAAAAGTTAACTGCAGCAGTAAATTGATGATGTGGGGATGAGTGGTTATTCGGGACTTGTAATTTATGTTGGGATGAGGGAAAGATTCCAAGAGAATGAGTGAGAGGAATGAATTTTATGCTATAATAATAAAGGTGATAATGTTGACTGTAAGAAGGATGGGGCCTTAACGTTTTATAGTCTACCAGGGAATATAAATGGAAGGCTTTTTATCCGGAAAGTAAAACATTGTCTAAAAAGATTGATAAGACAAGACCAGTGTGAGTTTAGCCAAGGAAGTGAATATTTGGGTAAAATATTTGTTGTGGAACACTTATGAGAGCAATGGTGAAAAACTTTTTGTTATCCATAAACATAGAAAAAAGTTTATGACAATTGATAGAGATGCAATATGGAGGCACCTGAGAAAATGTGGAATATGTATAAAATTATTAAGTCTAATTGAAATAATTTTATGATGAAGATGAAGCTTGTTTTAGACCCTGTAAGCATGAAAGTGACAGGTTTGGTAAGAAATTGAGTGTTTGACAGGGATGTGCTATGTTTTCACGTCTTTTCAACATTTTTATCGAAGAAATTATGCAAAAGGCCAGAGAAATGTTGTGTATATAGAAGGGATGACTTAGGGAAATGCAGTGAGTTAGTAATGAAACATGGAATGGGTCGGTGGGAAGAAACGGCACAAATTGATAAAAGTGTTTGAAAACGAATACCATCGTAGAAAGTCGAGAATAAATCTTTGCAAGAGTAGCGGTTTGTAGGTAAATATATACCAGAAAGATAGAGCAATGAATGTTGATAAGCACAATGGAAGAATAGAAATGGTTTATTTGTTTAAACATCTTGGAGTAAATATATCTTTTGATGTTGAGATGAGAGAAGAGGTTTGTTGCAGAACGTGTGGAGTAATATAGGTTTCGGGATGTGTGATAAAAGATGAGAAGTTCCGGGATGTGTGAAAAAAGATGAGAAAGATACCTGAATTGTTTGTGGAAGCCAGAATGAGAATGTTGAACCAGCTTCCCATTGAGATAATTAAATGTGGATTTGGAATACAAATGAGAGAAAAAAATTAATTTTTGAATTGAACTTATTGTGTATGTTTGGTTCAAGAATAATTAACCGGGTAGAAATGCGGATATAGTAGAAGTGAGAAAAATATTATTGTAATTGAAAAGGGGATCTGAATGTTTTCATGTGATTCGGTTGTATGGAATGAATTATCAACATTAAGCTTGTAAAAAGTGTATGATATTTGGAAGTAGGAAGTAACTTATGAAAGTGGGAACTTAATATCCGGGAAGAGTGCTTGGGAGATTGTTGTCGAGCGTTTTGGGGGTTCAACTTGTTGATGAAGAACCTTCCGTGATTCAGTATGATTTACTCGTTCAGTCAGTAAATATTCGACTTCAGGGTGGTTGTGCCTGGTGTTTGCCAAACGGCTGTTCGAGTCCCGCTCAGACTCGTTAGTACCTTTAGTGTCTGCAACCTTACGATCCTTGTGAGCTAAGGTTGGGGTATTTGGGGGAGCTTAGTCTATCTGCTGAGTCATCAGCACCCATTGCCTGGCCCTCCCTGGCCCTAGCTTGGGTGGAGAGGGCGCTTGGGCATTTTTTTGCTTGCTAGGGCAATGTCACTGTCCCTTGCCTCTGCCATTCATAAGCCGCCTTTGAACCTTTTAAACCTTTATCATTGATATTCGCTTACGGGCTGCCAACGCAAGAGTCCGTGTCATGCATACGGCAAGGCAATCTAAAACGAACGAATAATATGATGCTGGTAGTCATTAAGTTGATTTTTTTATGATTTAGAGATCAAAACACCCATACCTACCAAAGGAAAGACGTTGCCGAAACAGC
Source organism: Palaemon carinicauda (assembly GCF_036898095.1). Lineage (NCBI taxonomy): Eukaryota > Metazoa > Arthropoda > Malacostraca > Decapoda > Palaemonidae > Palaemon > Palaemon carinicauda. The sequence goes on along the minus strand of NC_090725.1, from coordinate 293,462,739 downwards.
TGGGAAAAAAGACCCACCGCTAGACAAGAAAGTCGTTTATATCTAAGGAGGAAAGAAGGCATTATTGAAGAGTTTAATTCAGGGTTTATTATTATTATTATTATTATTATTATTATTGTTGTTGTTGTTATTATTATTTTTATTATTATTATTGTTGTTACTATTATTATTATTAATTGCTAAGCTACAGCAGTAGTTGTAAAAGCAGGATGGTATAAACACAGGGGCTCCAACCGGGAAAATATCTGAGTGAGGAAAGGAAACAAGGAAAAATAAAATATTTTAAGAACAGTAACATTAAAATAAATATCTCCTATATAAACAATAAAAACTTTAACAAAACAAAAGGAAGAGAAATAAGATAGTTTGTGAGTTTCTCAGTAGTTGTGGAATTATGAGTCCGTAATATGAACAGTGAGGGTAGGATTGTAAAAGATATACAGTGAAGAAACGGTACATAGAACACTTCTCAAAATAAGATCAGCAACAAGCAGCGCACCTCGATGTTTTGAAGCTACACTTACGAAGAGGAATGGTCGAGCACTACCAAATCAGAATGTTTTAGTGTTCGGAACTATACTCAATTTTCTTTTTAATGAGGCGCATTAGCTCGGAAAGGTTTCCTGCTATCTGATTGGTTAGAATCATTTCGTCGAACCAATCAGCGATCAGGAAACTTTTCCGTGCTTAAAGGGCACCCCTGCAAGTCAACAAATCTGCCTCACTAAAAAGAATCGACTGTAGAAGCATATAGGAAGCGAGTATAAAAGCGCACAAGTGATTCATTCTTTATCAATTGCCAGTTACATCTACATTTAAATATGTCGACGTGTAAAAAATTCAATTAATAAATATACATATAGTCCTACTATGAATTACGTCAATTGAAAACAAGCGGAAAAGAAATAATAGATTAACTAACGGAGATGAAAAGATGCTGATCTCATGCATTTCCATGTGCTGAAGAAAATGAATGATTGAGGTTTAAGTATTTATGTTTTGGCGAATAAAAAATGCTTAGAGATATGGTTCTTGACTGTTTTTAAGAAGTGCGCGAATCAGGCGAATGTTTTAGGGCTGTATTGCTGTCCCTCGTACTTGTATTGGCTCCCTTATTACAGTTTCATGATTAGAAGCTTCGGAATGCCCCAATACATGATTAAGATATAATTTCTGTTAGTTCAAATATACTATAAAAATACTCACTTCAAAATTACTACGTAAATCTCTCTCTCTCTCTCTCTCTCTCTCTCTCTCTCTCTCTCTCTCTCTCTCTCTCTCTCTCCTGTGATAAGTAGAATCTGTTAATTCAAATATACTATAAAAATACTCACCTCTCCAAAATTACTACGTAAATCTCTCTCTCTCTCTCTCTCTCTCTCTCTCTCTCTCTCTCTCTCTCTCGCTCTCTCTCTCCCCTGTGATAAGGAGAATACGTAATCAAGCCTCATTGTATTATAATACAATTCTTCATCGGTTTGTCTTATTGTTTTATCAAATACCGGTAATGCTGAATTGCTTATGATAGTAACATTAAACAATATTATAGTCGTAGTAATATCAAATTAGTTTTCTCATTATTTATCTTTTAGGTTCAATTTGTTTTACTTCTAAATATTTCCTATATACGTTTATCCCAAATATCTACTTTTTCTATTGTATATTTTCCTTTTTATCTATATATGATCACATGCTTTATATAGGGTCACTCAGCAGGCTGTGATAGGCACTCTGTTGAATGTAATTTTAGATTGTTATGGATTCAGTGTTCAATTGTAACTTGATTATTTTTAGCGAGAGAGTCATGTATCGGAATATAATTATAGATTCGATTATTTTCTGTAAAAAAATATCAGTGGTCAGGTTGAGATTTCTATTGCCAGAGAAATACATAAGAAATATAAAGTTAAGGCTATACGACACCCTCAGTAACATCAGGCAAACTAAACTGGAATGCTTAAAGGAAAGGCTTATTTCTAAATTACTTTCAATTTATCTTAAGGAATATGGTTTCAAGATGCTTTACAAAAGAGAAGTTGAAATATAATGTAAACTTAGTGAAAGTGATTCTGTTTTATGAAAGGATATCTTGACAATTCTTCACGAAACTGCCAATATTCTAAAAGTAAGATAAGTTATAGTCCATTTCTTTTATCGAAGCAGATTTGCACCGACTCGCAGCGGTGCCCTTTTAGCTCGGAAAAGTTTCCTGATCGCTGATTGGTTAGAATTATCTCGTCCAACCAATCAGCGATCAGGAAACTTTTCCGAGCTAAAAGGGCACCGCTGCGAGTCGGTGCAAATATGCATCGCTAAAAGAAATTGACTATAGTAATGTTTACACTTCAGGATGAAAATATTTATTTAGCTCTATTCATCGCAATAAATGTTGGAGTTTACTAGAGGAAAATCATGAATCCTTACCACATTGAAATTTGTTATGCCAAGTAATGGCACAGTTAAGCCAAGATCCGGCGTGAAATGTTTTAAAGGATTTAATTTTTTTTTCTGAAAAATGGTTTTACAATCGTCTGAAGGACTTAAACAAACTGGTTCATCTTCTTAGTGTGAAGAGAAGACTATTACATCTGCCAATATGTATCGTATATTACATTAATGTATACCGAAAATTTTATATCTGCGTATGATAACATAATGATTTGACTTTTTTTTTTTTTTCGCAGCCAAAAATATCACATGTAGTACGGTCCTACACCCTTGGAGAGGCAGACACATATTTCGAGAATCTAGGTCTTCCTCCAACTCCCGTAGGGGTAAAACGTGCTTTCATGAAAGCTTAGTAATCGAGGATTGTTGCCAGGGTTTTTTTTTTTTTTTTCTAATTTTTCCTCTACCGTAGGTCATCGGCATCGTTCTGGCCTTTTTCAGAGCCAGCATAGCTAAGTAATGTGTCAACCTTCTATTTGACAAAACTTCAAGAAAAGTGAACGCTATGATGCAAAAGAAAAAAAAAAGAAGATTAAGATACAACAGTCTCAAGCCTCATAAGAAGCCAAATAGACGGCTCATGTTATGGCAGTGTATACAGTAGTTGCTATAAGGGTCAGAGTTTACGGACTAATTATTCATGCTAACAACATTCTTTGTTAATGTATGAGACGAAGGTCACTCAAATAAGATCTTTAAGACAAGGAGCAAGGCTGTTTTTCTAAATGAATAGTTTTGAAGTGGTTGATCCCCCAGAATATAATGTCATGAAAACTGTAGAAGCAAAACATCTAAACGAAGCAAACAGCGGAATACAGAAAAGCACTTAAGGAAAGCATTGGGGGAAAGTAATTAAGCTAAAGTGGATGATGTGATTAAAATACCAGAAAATTCCCTATTTTGACAATAAAATTTGAATACTCAGTATGGCAAAGAGAAGCATAGAAGGAGGCCTTCTCATTACCTATCAATACATCCCAAGTCAATATATTTAAAAAAATGTTTGTGAAATTTTCAGATTTTTTATAAATGCTATTCTTATGTGTATATATAAGCAATCTTCTGAAGATAAAATCTTCAAAATATGCCCTGAATGCTCATCATATGACCAGACATACAAGGAATGTGCAGAAAATACAAGCTAGTGTGTCAACTGCAATCAACAGCATAGAACCTTAGCAGAAAAAGGCCTAGTGATGAAGGATCTACTTAAAAAGAAAATGCAAATGATAAAAGCGAACAGATATGCAACATCCACTACAATCAAGGGTACAAGTTACGCCAAAGTAACAGCTACCAATACTGTCAGGCTAATGCAAATGGCTTTCTAAGCAATTTATAAGAGACAAGAATTGCCGCTTCTAGAAGGCTAAAATAATTAGCTGCACCACCACTTGCACAAAGTGCAGAGCCTCAATAACGTTTACAACACTACCAAAGGACTAAAATAACTACGAGATCTGTGTTCAGACAGCCTCTATAACATTTATAAATTAATATTACCCCGTTATGTGAATGATTCTTTACTTAAAGTAATTTTTAAGTGCGTATTTTAGATTTAGAGTCTTATAGAGTTACTTTTCTGTAAATATTGATGCTGCAAAATGCGAAGCACAATAACCCATAAAGCAACTGGAAAGGGCACTAAGTAGAGCGTATACCTTTGTTTATATCATCTATTTCACAAGATAGGCAATTTAATTATGTACATTTGGACATGGTTTCATGTTAATCGGATAGATATTGACTACGATATAGCAAAAAGACGTTTTTAACCGTTTCTTAACGTTGACCGAGACCTTTCACCCAATCACTCCCAAAATGTAATCAAATAGTCCTTGGTTATGTCCAATCATCCCACCAAATTTCATTATATATATATATATATATATATATATATATATATATATATATATATATATATATATATCAATCTCTGTATATCTGTCTCTCTCTCTCTCTCTCTCTCTCTCTCTCTCTCTCTCTCTCTCTCTCTCTCTCTCTCTCTCTCTCTCTCTCTCTGTAAGATTCGGTCATATAAATATTCTTATGTGAATCGCAAACAAACAAACAAACATACAATACAAACATAAATAAATAGATACACGAGTATCAAAACATAACCTTCGCAACGACAGAGACTGGATGGAGGAAAAGGAAGCAGAAGGAGAGAGAAAAATCCCCAAGCAACAACACAGATCACAGATAATGATAAAAATAGTTTTCTTCCAATAGTTACTGTCAATATATTGTAAAATCATAATCATGATAGTTGATATTAAGATTAATGTAAGAGAAAGGGCAACTTCATCTTAATAGAATTAAACTAAAATAAAAAAAAATATATGTTGCCAAGTCCTTATTATACTAAGCTAACCATTAAGTATATATCAATAAAATTGCGGCTAACCCACACTTTACGCAACTCTTACTAATACTTAACTATCCAAAAACCTAATGATTACTCGGCAACCACACCACCTGCTCTATCACGGCCAAAGATTCTGTAATAGCCTAGCTGTTCCCATGAATGTTTACAGAGTTTGAAGAGCTCACTCAGCGTTTCAGCTGTATATGATGGCGTAACAAAATCTCTTTAGAAAGACTAAATGGGGTTTTAATGCAATGGTCCACTTGGGACCTATTCATGACTGTCATGACTTGCAGGTGGTAGATGGTAGCGTTCAAAGATGTATAAGTGACAGGCTGCATTTAAAGCCATAGGCTTTATATATATATATATATATATATATATATATATATATATATATACATATACATATATATATATATATATATGTTATATATATTTATATATATATATACATATATATATATATATATATATATATAGAGAGAGAGAGAGAGAGAGAGAGAGAGAGAGAGAGAGAGAGAGAGAGAGAGAGAGAGAGAGAGAGATTTATATATATGTATATATATATATACTTGTGTATATATGTATATATATATATATATTTATATATATATATGTATATATATATATATATATATATTTATGTATATGTGTAGATATATATATATATATATATATATATATATATATATATTATGTATATGTGTAGATATACATATATATATATATATATATATATATATGTGTGTGTGTGTGTGTGTGTGTGTGTATATATATATACCGTATATATATGTGTATATATATATGTGTGTGTGTATATACCGTATATATTTGTGTATACATATACCGTATATATATAGATATATATGTATATATATATATATCTATATATATATATATTAAGCTTTGAAAATGACAAATTGGGAAACCTAAGTGAACACTAGTTGATTGGTTGATATATATATATTAGGCAAACAATATGCCATCACATCCCATTGCATAATGGCGGCCAAAAGTGAGGGTAATGCGTTGAGTGTCAAAGTGAATTAGAGGCGTGCTGTGGACTAATGAATATGAACCAGCCAACTAAAACAATTATTGTATTCAGGAATAATCATTCTGACCATGAAAGGAGCTTTTAATGGTAGCAAAGACAATACAATTTATGTAATCAAGATGATTTAGAATTGTAAAAGCAAACAAATAACTTCACACTCGTAGTTTTACTAATCCTCTGTTTGCTCTGAGATAATCTATAGTTTTCTACAAAATAGTTGATTGCTTAATACAAAATTCCTGCCATAAATAAAGCAACGACCATCCATATTTTGTTTTCATTATAACATGGGCTTTGCTAGGGACTGAAGTTTTCTAGTCCTGGTTCATTGCGTGCTGGTAATGCTTTCAGTACTCCTACTAAAGTCATTACTTGGTGCAATTAGCCTTATCCTCTACCAACATTCCTGCTTCATATGTTACACCTTGATATACAACCTATTCTAAATTTTACTTCGTTTTACAGAAATCAATCACAAATAAATCTAACCCTAAGCCCCAGTGATAATATCATTACAGTATATCTACTCTTTTAAAATAGTAATGATGTAACTCGTATGTGGTTACCATATAAGGAATCCTATTCATATTTTATGGCTGTAATATATATATATATATATATATATATATATATGCGTGTGTGTGTGTAATAAAATGGTGATTTTAGGTAGTAGGTTAGCCAAGGTACCAGCCACCCATTGAGATACTACCGCTAGAGAGTTGTGGGTCCTTTAACAGGCCAGATCTTACTACATTGGATCCCCCTTTGGTTACGGCTTATTTTTTCTATGCCTAAACTTAACCGAATAGTCTTATTCTCTATACATTCTCCTTTTTCTTCATACACCTGGTAACATTAAGATAGCGAACAACTCATCATTCAAGGGTTTAACTTCTACACTGTAATTGGGCTACTTCCCACTTTGTAAGGGTAAAAGAGATAATTTAACTTTGGCAAGCATCTCTTCTAGGTGGACGCTTCAATATCAAACTAATGTTCTCTAGTCTTGGGTAGTGCCATATCCTCTGACAAAAAAAGTCTTCCATTGTCTTGGATTAGAGTTCTCTTGCTTGAGGGTACGTATAGACACATTATTCTCTGTTTCTTATTTCCTTTCCTCACTGGGCTGTTTTACGTTAGATTCCTGGGGCTGATAGCATTCTGCTTTCCGAATTAGGGTTGTAGCTTAGCTATTATTAATTATAATAATAGAAATTTAAATTCTTATTGCACATTTTCGTTTTTCCACTACATATCTGTGTATACTATATATATGGTATTGGGTTATTAACAGTGTTCTTTTCTTTAATCCTTGTATTAAAGATCATCTACTTATATCGTAGCCTCACATCTGAAATATCTTGATACCCGAATGTTCTTTTTGTATTTTCAGATCGCCTAAGCAATGCAGCGAAGACAGACACACCTCTGTCCTTTGAACATTGGTTTATCACTATGGATTATCAATTTTAATCTCGCCAGCCGATCATTTGCTTTCAACTGGTCCTTTGGAGTAAGCAGCGTTTACATCTAGATATCAGTTTGTTACGCTTTTGAAATAGATACAAAACTGGAATAGGCCTTATTGTTCAGATTGTTCAGTTTTCCCACATCGTTTGAATACTGACTGAAGTGAAATGGAAGAAGCTGAAGAGAAACAATCGGAAAGATTAACAGGTAAGAAAAATAAAATAATAAAAAAATTTACCAATTTTATGTTATTTATAGCTAAAGGCGTATGGATATGTATGACAAAAGATCTTTGCATTGCTACCTGATAGATGTACAAGAATTTTATATTAAAGTGCTTGAGTAGTTAGTTATTTTTTTATGATGTATTATAGATTTTATTACCCGTTCTAGTTTTATTAAAATCTTGCTTGATTATTATTGTATATATTTTAGTTACCATTAGAACAGTGTAATATAGTTGAAGATTCGTGTATCAAAGAACTTTTAAGTTTTGAAGTGTTTTTGGTAGTAATAGTTCTCTTGTTCTGCGAAGCTAAGATTTTTTCCACATTCTACCTTTGAGGTTAAGAAATCCAGCGCCTAAAACTTAAAGCTATGTAGTAAGATTTGCGACTCCTAGTGTGAAATGTAAATCAACGTTTGAGCGCCAGACAATTGAACGCCAGAACAGCAGAATTATGTTAGTTTCATCCTAACCTTTTACTTTTATAGCTACTTTTCTACTGTTTTAGTAGTATTCCTACTGTTACCATTTATATGATTGCTATATCTAACAAATAGAAGTATTTTGTTTAACTACTTCTACAGATTTTGAACGAAGATATTCTATTGGGTCTTTTGCAGAATATTTGCTAACAATTTTGGATATGACCTCACCCAAGGCCAGGCCTTGGTCTCATGTACTATGGCATATTTAAGATGTTATGGATATTTATGCAACCCAGCGTCTATTGTAATAATTTCAGTTGATTTATGGTTTGTTCAAGTCTTATGATATCTATGAAATTGGAAATTGTAGGGTGCGTATGCCTACCTGTCATTTGTATTTCCTGATGTTACCCCTCTAACAAATTATCTTTAAGTGACTAGACAGTAGAGGGAAACATCTCTTAAGTGTCTGCGAAATAAAGAACCATATCCTCTAACCCTTCAAGAATCAAGTCTTTTAATGATTCAGATACATTTGATATGTCACTAGAAGGAAGCTTTAATTTTCTCCAAACTGCTTGAAATAAATGGAAGAAACACTAAAAAATATCTGCATTTCTGAAGACAAAAATAAAAGCTTTACGAAATGCTTTCCCTTAGTCGCACAAAACAGAGAATGGAGAAATCTCTATCCATAACTCCCCAGACTTTATCTGAGGAAGAATATGAACAATTAAAGGACAGCTTCCTTTATATTAGATATGAATCACATTTCGATATTAAAATAGCAGAGTGGTTATTTTGGGCTTCCTATCTCCCATATAATGTTTGTTTTCCTTCATCGTTATCAAATCATCATGAGTAACAAAAGTAGAATGTTGACCAAGGCTCATCAACACCAGAGTCATATGCTACAAAATTTTCTCTAGCAAACATGTAAATCAGGTTTGAGGGATACCTGTTTCCCCTATGTTACTGGGCGCCAAGACAGGGATTCCTTTATGTTTCTGCAGAATGGACTGATACTTGGGGAAAAAAAATACTTCAGGCTGCAAGTTAATTTGATCTTCGTGAAAGATCCGCCTTCCTTGATTAATTAATGCTGGGACCCTTTCAAAAAGAGGAATCATTGATAAGCATGCCAGTAACTTTGCAAGGCATGGTATATGATCGCGATAATTGCTGGATGTACAGTCTCGGACAAATTCAGGGGACCACTTTTCTGAGAAATCTGGGTTTTGTGGCAGGAGTTTTTGCAGGTTTGTCCTTGCCAAATATTTTAACAGCTTTAAAACACATTTGTAATTAACCTCGTTGTAGTCTAATCCGCAATTGTATTCATCTTTGTTTGCACTCTCTCTCTCTCTCTCTCTCTCTCTCTCTCTCTCTCTCTCTCTCTCTCTCTCTCTCTCTCTCTCTCTGTATATATATATATATATATATATATATATATATATATATATATATATATACAGTATATATATATATATATATATATATATATATATATATGTGTGTGTGTGTGTGTGTGGAATTTCATGCATTCTGGTAAGCAAGTTTTGCAAGTCCTGTGGTGTGATGCTAAAAAGGACAGCGTCATCAGCATACTCTAGGTCATCTAATTTCGTGTTACCAATTCAGTCTAATCCTTCTCCACCATCCCCAACTGTTCTATGCATTACAAAATCCATGAGGAGGTTAAACAAGATAGGTGACAACACATTCCCTTGGACTACTCCACTGTTCACTGGAAATTCATTTGATAGGATTCCACCAATATTAACTTTGCACTTGCTATGCTATAACATTACCTTAGTATGTCATGATTTATTATTGCCATAATTTTATTATCGTTGCTGTCATTCAAATATTAGTGTTCAGAATTAGTTTGTAATTTGTTAACAAATGCTAACAATTTAGAGAACGTCGAATGGCAATATTTTTTTTCACGGGGATTTAAGTACAGAGCCGAGAATTTGTATTTTGTGGCCCGAGGGCTCAAATTAAGTCAATATTCAATTCTTAGAGAAGAGTTATGTTTAGGGTATATTTAAAAGATTAGCAGATAGAATTATTCCATGTTTTAAGCTTTAGTCTCTCTCTCTCTCTCTCTCTCTCTCTCTCTCTCTCTCTCTCTCTCTCTCTATTACTGTATATATATATATATATATATATATATATATATATATATATATATATATATATATATATTATATATATAAATATATAAAATATAATATAAATGCACAAATTAATTTTTATATAATATTTTAGAGGTATGTTTCATATGTCGTCATGTAATGCATCTGCGTAAGTATGAAACATTACTTTTAGGAGATAAACTATAATATCTAGAGTTGCTAATTCCCCAAGGCTTCCTGAATCTCTTATCTTAAGATTTCTTCCTGAATGATAAGATATTGGCCATGATAATGCCATTGATCTCGTTTCTCAAAAAGTAGCCTATTAACCTTATGTTGTATCGATAGCAATACAATAAACATTAGGCGATAACAACTTAGGGAATACAGTATTTGCCCATCTGCTTGTCTAGCTGTTCACAGTTGTGTGATATAGCAAGACGTGCAGCTATAGTTCGTGAAGAAAGCGCAGTATCTTGCAACGTCAAAATTTGTCCTCTTGTTACCACTCTATACCGTTGCTTATCTGTGCCTAAAGACCTGGACTTTAAGGGCTTGAGGCTTTATCGGTTGATATGTATGATTGCCTAGAAACACAGCACACTAATGCCTACTATTCGTGGCATTTCTTACACATTTTGTCATAAATCCTTCTTGCTCGGAAAAGTAGTCCTGTTGATTGTTTTCGAGATTGTACATTCATCTCTACAAACTTATATCCTTATTGTTCTTTCCATTTATATAGTGCTACTCTTGAGCACTCTGTCTATTAACCTAAAATGGAATAATAATAACCAACCAATTCTCAAGATTGTAGGTAGGATCAAACACTATTAAAAACCAAACAGCTAATAGAGACGGAAAAACAATAGATACGGAAAAACAATAGATATATCTTGCAAATATTTATTGATATAAGGTTTTTCTCCTTTATTTGATCCTTTTGTACCAGATTATTAAGTTGTCAAATCTTGACATAATTTCAAGTTCTTGGCATTCCACTACTACTGAGTTCAATTGTCTTGCATTCTACTTTAAGCACTCATTTTTCTTGCGTTCAGGAGTCAGTGTACCGAAATTCATTGCCATTGGAAGGAAAGCTGTTGCCCATGTGCCATAAGTGATACAATTCGATTCTGATAATCATAAAGAATTACCGGATCTGAAACTGATTTTGCAGAGGCAGTACTCTTCATGCACAAACCTGATTGATTTCGAAAATAGCATCAGTATCGCCTACACCTGGTTTTGAATTTCACACATTTTATCGTATGGTGTTGATATAAGATATACATGGTAGTAAAAGCATTGGAACATTTTTTATATTTAGGATACATACAAAGAGATGGTAAGGATATTACCATTGTAACCACTAGTCTTGGGCTATTAACTGTACATTTTTATTTAGTCAGCTAAATCAATATAATTGATTATAGATTTGGATTGATTTAACAACTATAATTCTTACAGAAAGTAATCAGATTGTAGTCCGTTTGTAAATGTGATAATTTTGCAGGAATGGGCACATGATATTCAGAGGAAAAATTTCCCAACATCAGAATGTCATTGTTGCTACTACAAAACTAAATCCTTATGCCTTTTGTTTTAGCAGGATAACTTTAAAATAGAAAGATTTACCTATTCAATAATTGCCCTTTGATTATAGTTTAGAGTTTGTTATTTATGTTTGTGTGCAAAATTAGTGCAGCATTTTTCTTTTCATTCAGTATGCATTTCACGCCATATTTTTTTCCAGTTGAACATGTCCCACAACTTCCAAAGGAACCAGAGGTTAAGAGAAAGAAGAGGATTTTTATGCAGGTAAATGAAAGCTATTTTGATTACATTCTTCTCTTGCCTATCAACTGCATTAAAATTAGATGTAAAGAGACCACCATAAACCTTGCATTTCTCCTATTACGTACTCTTATTTAGCCTAGTAGTAGTTTTATTAGTTTTCTGTACTGCATATATAATTATTGAAAAATTCTGGCTTTATTATCTCATAGTTGTAGATACATTTTTAGAAATATCGTGATAATTAACCTTTTGGGATACATATTTATTAAGGATTGAAAACTGACACATATATAGAAGTGCTTAAACTAGTTTCGAACATATCAGTAGCAGTTACTCAACATCCGTCTCTGATGACTTGATTTTCATGTTGACAGTAGCCCTTACAGTCTTCACTGGTCGTACTTTTCAAATATCTATAGAAGGAAGTTACCAGTCCATTTATCAAACACTATGGCCACAAAGTCAACTTGATTTTTCGATTCTTATTGATGATTTTTTTGTATGTTCTCCTCTAAATGAAATGAAAAGTAAGCAAAGGATTGGTAATAGTGTGGTAATCACTTGACTACCACGAAAGATTAAAATATATTTGAGATCATGTTTAAATATATGTAACAGGATCATATAAGCTTTACTGGAAGTGAAATAGACCCATCATGCCCTTGGTAAGTATATCAAATATTGTATTTTCATGATATGTATGAATCTATCAGCCTCATCACAAGGGTTTTTTCAAACAAAGTGGCCACATATAGTAAACTAAATTTCAATTCCAGATTTGTTAATTGCTTTCCATTGAGTACTATGAAATCCAAAATAGTGTATAATATGATTAAACTACTTTCACAATGATATCGTAATTAATTTTAGGAGAAAGGCTGGCACTTCATAATGACTACCAAATTACCACAAACGATAAGAATATACTGTATTTATTGCATGTATAAATATTTTAGCTCGGATGAATTTTACTTATATTGAAGTGTAGCCCTGGGAGGAAACGCACCTTTAATGAAGTCCTTCACGCAACCTACTTATCATGGTCTTCTTCATTGTTCTTCTGTTTCTCTTGATTGCCAAGTTCCTTTTGATTCCTAAAACTGTAAAGGATCCCTTTGACTACTGGTACATCAGCATCTTGTTGCACATAATAATATCCGGCTCTCTGAGTTTGCATAGGATATTAGTATTGTTCGTTATATACTAGAAACAGAATGTATACTCTAACTATTACTGGTTTGAATGTTCCCCACAGTCCAGTCTTTTTCTGACTATCTTCATAATCATCAAATGAAACATTAGGCCACAGTTCCAAAAATGACATTTATCAAGTTTACATTTTTATATCTTCCCATACAGAAAAAAAACCATGATTGTCGCATATTTATATTTCATGTTATATTCACTGTTGCCATAAATTATTTGTGGAACCAGTAGGTTAAAGCTGGTAGAGTCATCCCAGCATATCATTTATAATATAGTAAGATCACATGTTGCTTGTTTTTCAACACCCTTTGGTTATCATTATGGCCACAATAATTCATTTTAATTTTTGCATGCCTGGGTCATTGGCGTATAATATCACTTACATATTCATTATTTCTTTGGAATCTTACAGCATCCTTTGTCACTACCCTTAGCGAAATTTTTAAGATAATATTTCCTAAGAACATGCCCATCTCATTAGCGTATCAAATTTATTAGATTTCTACTTAATGCTGCATAAACAATGTGACATATGTTTCAAACCTTCTTGCCTAATTCTACGATGGGCTTTAGAAATTGCCCCATCACTTGTTGGAAAAGCATATCTTTTTCCCCCTCATGAAATAAATATTATCCTTAGATGAACTTCCCTTGGGCAGGCTTGTTATCTATTAAAACACTCGTGCAGTACTTTTTCCAGCACAGCTATCTTTGCCTTTAAAGTGCATTTGGTTACTGTTGAGAACCTTTGTACCATGATTTTGTCTAGCTATTACCTATATTAGGGTACTTCCATTCTCAGAAAAAAAAATTCCTTGTAGAGGATATTTGGGAATATGCAAAGAACAAAATGTTCATAAAATACTCAAATAATCATATGAGACTAGTTGAAACTTCTACTCACAACAATTATGAATATGGAAGAAAATGTGTTCAGCTTCGAGGTTCTCAAGATTTGTGTCACTGTATTTTCCAATCATATATAAAAGTATTGACTAGTATCTGAGCTTCGTAGGTTTTTGATTACCTTCGTATTTCATATTTCATATTTCATTGATACTAACTAACAGGCCTCAATGGAGGAAGAACATAGGTTTCAAACTTTTGACCAACTGATCTTGTGTCACACAAGTTGTGTGCTAAACATTACACCAAACTGGCTGAAATGCATGTTACAAACAATCTGGAATAATTCCTGATGACTAGAATATTTTCAAAACTGGACTTTCTGAAGATAATTGAGTAATTGTTTTTTTTTTTCTGAACATATAATTGATGAACAATTTTACCTTATTTTTAATAAAAAGGAAATGCTGACTATTAAATCACTAAAGAAACCTGTGGTTTTGTTATTTATACGGAATATTATATTTGTAGACCTGATAAAAAGGCAGTGTGCAACATAACCTCTTTATAACGCCACCATCATTTGAAACTTTCAGGTTTTGATGGTTCTTGGAGCTAGCATTGGCCATTTGGGACTGGCTGTGGTAGCAGCTTGGCCAAATCCCGCAATCCCTGAACTTCAGAGGAATAACACAAATATCTATGGAAGTTATATGTCCTTAAATTCATGGCAGCTGGATATGCTTGGTAAGAGTTAGAGTAGTTATGTGCATGTCAAGGTAGCTTCAATAATGAGCAAAGAGGGGAAGTAAGAGAGACAGGAAGGGAATTTTAGTATTTATTATTATTATTATTATTATTATTATTATTATTATTATTATTAATTGGTAAGCTACAACCCTAGTTGGAAAAGCAAGATGTTATAAGCCCAAGGGCCCCAACAGAGAAAATAGCCTAGTGAGGAAAGGAAACAAGGAAAAATAAAATAGTTTAAGAATATTAGTATTAAAATAAATATTTCCTGTATAAACTATAAATACTTTAACAAAACAAAAGAAAGAGAAATTAGATAGAATAGAGTGCCTGAGTGTACCCACAAGCAAGAGAAACCCCCAAGACAGTGGAAGACCCATGTTACAGAGGCTATGGCACTACCCAAGACTAGAGAACAATGGTTTGATTTTGGAGTGTCCTCCTCCTAGAAGAGTTAAAGAGTCTCTTCTACCCTTGCCAAGAGGAAAGTAGC